>NW_022639692.1:122753-170016 GCF_010583005.1 Odontomachus brunneus
CTCTCTCTCTCTCTCTCTCTCTCTCTCTCTCTCTCTCTCTCTCTGTCGAAAGATGAATTGGCATATTGTACGACTAGTTCTCTCATACTCGAGTCTTAACTCCCACTCGATGCTGTGAAATACCCGCTGCAAATACAACGATATTTTATCCCTCTATATCATCGAATATTTCGGGCTTGTCTGTGATCGAGGTCGAGTGCTCTTTCCTTCGAGTGTTCCGCTCTTGAAGATACGTTTATTCGATACCAGTTCCGAGAAATTTCAGGAAAATGCCGATGTTTAAGCGCAAATCAATGAGCACTGGCAGAGAGGAGGTATCGAAAAAAAGAAACCGGAGATTATCGCAATGCATGATACCTGTCCAATATGAGATTCTTCGAATAAATGTCGGCTTTTTCTGCGAATTTCAATCCGAACAAATTCTGCTTCTTAAATTCGCCAAGATGCAAGACGTTTGTTAGATATACTAACAAACTCGATTGTCATGTGGCATATCTATTGTCATATGAATTGTCTGTTTCATAGAAACAGATCGATCATTATAAGTACGATAAGTGAGTCGATTCCGTGTGCAAATTTTTTTAAGTTTTTTTTTTTTAATAACACATTTTATACATGGAAAAAACGGGATATAATTTGCTCAAATATGATTGCCATAACAAAGTATTAATGTTATTTTTCGTCGATGCATACAAAATGGTTGTAATAACCATAATACTCTGGAAATGGTACATTGGTCTTCTTTGTTGCCTACCCATACCTGTTTGAGCGGTACTCTTAAGGAGAATTCACACCTTGACAGGAAAGCATAAAACAGAAAAGCAAGTCAAAACTCGCGCTAGCAGAAAAACAGGAACTGCCAACTACCACTTGACCATCAGCGTGAGTTCTGATTTCTGCTTGTTTGTTTTCTGTTTTTCTACCAAAGTGTGAACCCTATAGATCTCTCAACTATAGCATTTGTTCTGCAGACTACAACAGAGAGACAGTAATATCTCTTATGAGGATAAACTAACTGAATATTACATACATTAAAACTATGAGAACTATATAACAATGGGCACACAACAGCAACTTGTAGGACCGATTTTTTCAACTTCTTGATAAGTTAACATTTAAATCACATGTCTATTTTTGTTTGTCCCTCAATTAGACAAAAACAAACATATGATTTAACTATTAGTTAGCTTACCAAAAGATTGGAAAATTCGGGCCTTAATGCAATATCCATTTAATTTGAAATAATTATTGAATTGTATATATTTTCTCTCTAACTGTACAGAATACGGATGTAGCAATCATAGCAGCGTTCTTCGTGCAGATGCGAATATTTGTATGTGTATCCGTGCATACACACATGGCTACAATATAGAACGAAATAGAATGAAATTTTGGAAATAATTCTCTGAATTCAGAATAGAAACTGATATGAGTTATACGATATGCAGTGGTGTGCTGAAGAGATCGGATGTATCTATTTCGATTAAAACAAAATATACCTTCAAAATATACCGTTTGTATTTGACAGTAATTGCTGTCGATATACTCGTATACGTGCACCGTACACGGAAAAAAAAGTTTAGTTGAATTAACCAAATATCTGGACGAATATGAACGATCCAGAAATTTTGATTAAAGTAACCCGAATTCTGTTTAAGTCAAGCAAAAATTTTATTAACTTAAACAGAATTCGGTTTACTTTAATCAAAATTTCTGGATCGTTCATATTCGACCAGATACTTGGTTAATTCAACCAAACTTTTTTTTCCGTGTACATATACATGCGTGTGTTTTTTCCTTTCTGTTACTTTCAAGATATTACGCATATGCTGCGTATCATATTCGATGGAACAGCACAAATTACCGAGGCAACATATGCGTAAGTTATATATTTTGAATATATCCACGGATATTCATATTATAATACACGCGAAATTTCGTTGTAAACAACGTTTACAATACACGTTTCAATACACCTCGTCATTCCACGTGATCCTAATTTAGACATTAACTCGACGAAGTAAATTCCAGGCATATCCACGCACGCACAACGTTATCGCCGAGGGAAAAATTCAAATGACCACCCTGATGATATTTTATTTTCGCAATGCACGCGCGCGGGCGCACAATACGATTAACGCGCGCGCGATACGATTTCAATAACAGAAAATTTCGCCCAGCGAAGCGCCGCTCTAATCTGCGACGATTATTTATTCCCCCTTCGCCGACTTTGATACGTGTGCGGAATAAACGTGAATATTTGAAGAGGATGTATGCCAAATCATTTCAAATGCGATTAATTAAAGCCGCTTGATACCTCTACGTGCCTAGCACATATTATATTTCATTATTCCGACGTTGATAATTATACTTCGAATTCTCTAGCGATATATGGCAGGATTAATTGCAAACGACGTTACGCTGGTCACGTCGCAGATAACACGTTTGATCTCGTTTGAGCCGAAAGTATTCTCTACGCCGGCCTAACGGGTGATTTGTGTCGTCTCCACTCGTTCATGCTAATAGGACGCATTTTTTTTTCTTATAGTTTGCAGTGGACGAAGAGCTCGGCTCTGGTGATTACGATCTCAACTTGCTCGACGGTTCCGGCGACGCTGATTTGAAGAAGGTAGATGCGAGCCCGTCCGCAAATTGCGCTCTGGCTTCGCTATATTGACAATATATGCGCTAACTAACTATTGGTTGTATCACTACTGGTCTACTAACTCATAAATGTTGATATCGAGTTTGAGTGATTCACTAACGGGATTTCAAGTTCGCGTGCATGATACACCGCGGTAAAAATAATCGTTTAATCAGGAACTGGCGTTTAATTTGCGAACATGCCTTGGTCGAGTATATTCTACGCGGAGATTAGAACGAACACGAAGTGCATTTCACCATCTCGTCTGGCTTATCTAACACCTTGCAGAAACTTATCGAAATTGCTTCAATTGTTTTGTATAATGTGTGCCTATTCTAAATTTCAAATCGTATATCTCTTACATATGGGTGGAAAGTAATCTATGTCTTATATGGAAAACTATATTAAGTAATAACTTGATTTAACACACATCTTTAACATGATATTGACGACGTATCTATTAAAAAATCTAATTATTGGATAATCAGCAAAGTAATTATCTCTAATTACGCTCAAAGTGTGTATAATAATAGTTTATAATAGCCAATCCAACTTATAGATTATCGATTTCTCGAGAGTAAGCCGGTGACGTTATGATTTATGTCCCTAAAATTGACTAATCCTTATAATGGACCGAAGTTTTAATGAGAATTTTCTTAAAAGCTGTCGACCATTAGGAGAAAGCCGGGCGAGAAAGAGGAACGAGAAATTAGGTTACGCGGATAATCTCGTAAATACCGGGAGGATAATCGCTAAAATTCTCCTAGGATTTCACATTGGCAACTTCGCCCACCCGAAATATCGCCGCTCCATCTTTGCCATCCATCCGCAGTCATTAAGAAGTTGAATATAATCCCAATGAAATTTGGAAGCGCACTTCGATACAGCGCGCATATAACTTATGCAAGATCGCTCGGAATTTACCTTCAAAAGAAGAAACACGCGAATTCAACGGATCAAAGTGACACCAAGAAAGTTACTCTCTAAAGTGCAATCAGTATATCCTTAATTGTATGAATAACTAATGTCTCAATTATAAGTACAGCATTGCTCGATAAAATCTCGAAAATATCATCTAATTGTATATTGACTGTTTCCATTACTAATATAATTTACAAATAATAGGAAAAAGGGCTAATTCAAGTTCAAGCACAGGATTAATAGTGCTATGTACCATAATGTTTTACAAATGTTTTACCATGGGTAAAACCTTCCTTATGTTAGGAAATAGAACAATATTTATTGAACATGAATACTCAATATAAATAATCAAACGTTTCGGCTCAATCATGAACTCTCTTCAGTGATATAAAAAAAACTCAAGGTTTACAAAACGAACGCATTACAAGTAAAAGAATTAATTAAAGACCTTAATAAAATGACATGAATGTTATTCGCAGTATTATAGCTGACAAGACCGTTACCCGACTAATGTTAAGAAGTTCAAATTAATACTAGGAAGTAGCCGTCATAACTATAAAAAAACCATAAAATAAAATAAAAATAGGTAAGATTAAAATATAATAAATAATTAAAACGGTCAATATAAATTACCTTTGTTGAGCTCGGCTAAAAGTGAAACGATTCTGTCAATGATAACATCGCCACGTCTAAGTAAAAGAGATAATAACAGACTTATATACACGAGCATTAACATTGCGGCGACGACTCTTGGAAGAAAAGGATACAAACAAAGTTTTATTTTTATAATAAGCCGCAGTAGCTGTTGCCCAAATATTCTGTGTCCTTTTGAGAGTTAAGTCCATGTTTTTGAAATTCAATGTAAATCATTTCTGATATCAGGCGTTTCAAGTAATAACGTTCCTTATGCAAAACTTTGGCTTGATCCCAATTGAAATCATGGTTTTTTCTCAAACGGTGTTCTTGTATGACCGTTAACTCAACTGTAGAACTCCTTGGTATTCTCCTATGCTCAGCAATAAGCGTAGAGAATCTTCTACTAGTTTGACCAACATACGACGCCTCACAACTTCTGCATTGCAATTTATACACAACGTTATTATGGAAACCAGGAGGCAACCTGTCTTTATACACACGAATCATTCCTGATAATTTATTATTGCAAGAATAAGCAATATTTGTCAAATTATTTTTAAAAAATAATTTTGACGTTGACAGGATCGTTTCAATTTTAGATGAGCTCAACAAAGGTAATTTATATTGACCGTTTTAATTATTTATTATATTTTAATCTTACCTATTTTTATTTTATTTTATGGTTTTTTTTAAGTTATGACGGCTACTTCCTAGTATTAATTTGAACTTCTTAACATTAGTCGGGTAACGGTCTTGTCAGCTATAATACTGCGAATAACATTCATGTCATTTTATTAAGGTCTTTAATTAATTCTTTTAGTTGTAATGCGTTCGTTTTGTAAATCTTGAGTTTTTTTATATCACTGAAGAGGGTTCATGATTGAGCCGAAACGTTTGATTATTTATATTGAGTATTCATGTTCAATAAATATTGCTCTATTTCCTAACACAAGGAAGGTTTTACCCATATGGTACATAGCACTATTAATCCTGTGCTTGAACTCTAATTAGCCCTTTATCTTATTATTTAACTGATATCATTGTTATTGAGTTCTTATTTTCTTTCTCTTAATAATTTACAAACATAGACAGCTCGCAAATCACATGAAGACCGTTATTTCCGTCGCCACAAACGCGGAAAGTGTTTTGGATTTGGCACAATATATTACAAATTTGCGTACTATAGACTTTGTAGTGAGATCTTATTCCTACTAGTCGAAATCAACGAGATATAAAATAGAGCAGTAAAATGGAAATATTTCCACTAAAAATCAGCGAATATTCACTGATTATCGGTACCCTCTCCTAAAAATTCCTTTTACTGCTTCGATCAGAAATGTTTTTACTGATCCACTTTAGGAAACTAGGTGACAAACAAACTTACTTCCATTACTTGATTCGCAATTAGGAATGCATGCATCGCACCAAGTCGTGCACACACACAATCAATCAAATTTCAAGCGAAATTTTCTTAAACGGTTCCAAAAGTTGATTCGAGCGAAAGCAACTCGCGGATTATTGACCGATTTAGAGAAGCCGCTTTTTAAAAGCAATTCTCGAGAGTTGACGTTATGATGCACTCTCTAATTTTTTGAAATAAAAAGTGGCGATATTTTCACTCGAAGCGATAGTAAAAATATCGCCACTCGAAATCACAGTGAATAAAATCACAGAGTGAATGTTTCATTCAAGACTACAGTGAATTCTGACGAATATTCTGACATATGAACGAATATTTCAATCGATTGGAGTGAGTATGTTGACCCGATGATAAAATTTATCAGATTCACTTTATAACTTCGATATTCACTCAATGATTTAAAATATAGAATTCGCTTTATAGGAGTGCAAAATAATTCAAATTCGAATGACCCGGCTGTCACTCTGCTTTTCGAGAGAAAAAGCGCGGCCAAGATTCGTCCTTTTTTGTAAAACTATTCCAATAAATAATACATTGATTTGAAGTTTATGTTGAATAGATTAAGAATATAAAGTCTCGATATTATTCTCATAGGGGTTTGGCAAATAAGCAGTCCAAAAGATTGCAATCTTAACAAATAACCATTATATTGAGATCGCAAACTTTTGGGTCGTTTGTCTCCCAAACGATATTACAGGAATAATATCAAGACTTTATATTCTTAATCTATTCGCCATAAATTTCAAATCGACATATCGTTAATTGAAATATTCAAAGTTTTTAAAACTGGGGCGAAACGTGTCTATGAGCGCTTGGCTGTTCTTTCACTCCAAGAAATTTAGAAAGTGTTTTTCCTCGGTTCTTCGACAATATCGACCATATATTCAAGATTCGCAGAGATATGACGCTAATGTGGATCGCGCATAAAAAGAAACGCTCGATACGCTATCGGGAACGAGTTGAATGCGCGGGTCAGCGAGCTAACTTCCGGCAAACCTGCAGCGATGCGTCTAACTAGCGCTACAGAGACGAACGACCATCCTCTTGGTGGCCTTTCCCCTGTCCACCCGCATTCCGTAATGAATCGACGATCCGCTACGTGCGCCATATGTATGCTGCCGTCCCGGAAGTTGAAGCGGTAGTTTGTGTCGCAGCGGCTGCTGATCCGTACCGGGCCAATAGCATTTTGATGAACCCGTCTTCGGGTTCGAGCCAGAGAGAGTGTCCGATGCTTTTGCCGCTTGCTAAATTCATTAGGTCAGCGCCAACTCCGTGCACAGCAGTGTGACGTCTTCCTGTTCGCTAGAAATACTTCCTGGTATTTTTTGACTTCACTCTGGCGAAATTTTTAACACTTTTACCGACTCCTTCCTCAAAATACGTTGCGGGGCGATATTCGGCAGATCGAATATCGTCGGCAAACGAAAAGAGACGACGGATATCGATTTTCAATGACAAATATTTTGTGTACTAAATGTGTGACTATTAACGTGCAACAACATTACAGCTTAACAATTCGGATATTTCAGTCTGTTCGAACATCTCAATTTCCTCTGATTTTGTCTCGCACCGACATCGATTTTGTCATCAAGCCTGCATTCAAATCGGTATACACATGAATTGTAGAAATAAGAATTACTCTAGAATTAATATAATCTTTAATAGAAATCGACATTAATCGGTAACTAAAAGTGAGAAATAAATTTCAATCGATACTTCTATATAGCTACAATATTCGAAGAATATTAAAAAGCGGCAATGTGACTGATTGAGTCAATAATTATATCTATTTATTAGTTATTTCTATACAGTTACATGTATAGTGTCGTCAGTTTTGATAAAATTGTAGCAGATTAATTACAATTAATGATATTTTACAGCATCTTTGATCTTTTGCGACCAGCATATATCATGTTCTTCATAGAAAACATTATATATCTGTGATTATATTTGTGACTATATTGTAGTTCGGCATTCAGTACTAGTGAATTTTCTTTTTCTGACAGCACTTGTTATATATTTAGTTACCTACCTAACTTGTTTTTTCACATTGACTTCTAGTATTGTTAAAATGTTAGGATATAATTGTGGGTACGTAAATTGAGAAAAAATATCTGAAAAATAAAAAATATTTATTCGTGAGTACCAAAATAACTACACACACATATTTGCTTATAATAATACAAACAATTTTTCACACGCAAATAAAAAAATATACGTTTTCTCAAAATCTTAGCTTTTCATATAAAAGCAAAAGTTTATTATATTTAAATAAAAGGATTTTAATTTAAATAGATATGTGTTATTCGTACCACCGAATAAATATATTTTATTCTCTTTAGATATTTTTTTCTCTCAAAGTATTGATTCAGAATTACTTTATACTCTTCAGAGCTTTTAAAATTCCGCTTTGAAAGTGGTTTTTTTTTAATTTTTTAGATTTTTCATTTCATACTTTTTAACTATTTACTAAAAGTTGGCTTTTCAGGTCGGTTAAAAAAAATTTTTTTTTAAGTCGGTTAGATAAAAGTTTCATCCTATATCTTTAAATATTCTAGTCACTTTTGTGAAAATGACGGAATTATCAACTTTTCAGCTCAGGTTTGGATAAACACGATAATATTCAATAATAACGCTAAAAATGCAAAGAAACGTATATAACATATTAACGTATATAACGTATATAACGTATATAACGTATATAACGTATATAACGTATATAACATATTGAATAAAGTTACAAAAGTTTTATTTTAATATTTGGAACAATTTACGAATTATGAAGTAATATAATAATAAACAAGCATGCAGAATAAACTAAGAATTTTCTTTTTCTAAAATCGGCTAACAAGATTTCGTTGACAGTTTCAAAAAACAATTTTCCCTGAAACCGTTACCAGATATAATTGTAATCGTATATTCTATAAATTAAAGCAATGTTGTGCCGGTTGTTTGTTGTCAAATATACACGCCACACTTTCTTTATATGCTGTTTGTGACTTCGATCGAAGAATCGACAAATCATATTAAGGGTCTGCAGGAGTTATAATGGAGAATCGCGAAATACGCAAAGAGAATTTTTTGAATAAAGAAAATCATATTGTAATTATGATATCCGTAATCAGAAGAATTATCTTCATTGCGCATTGCAAAGAATTTCTTTAAAGATAAAAAAATGTTTTTATATCAAATCATATATTTGAATGAATACTGCACGGAAAGTGCACAGTATACGAATCCATACTATAATTCACTATAAGTTTGTAAGGAGCTAATTGCAAAATCCGGCTCTGTATTGTATTTAATACATTTGTAAGAAATATCGTAAAAATAATCAAGTGAACAAATACAACATTTGCGGGACGAAATGCGAAAGATTGCAGATAGTAATTTTTTCACAAAAAGCGCAGCCCAGCTGCATTACCAGCTTTTGCGTCCGTGCGAGCGATGCATTGATATATTCGCGTGTATACAACTACACACGTAGAACGGTATTTTGTGTTCTCACCGCGCGAGGCCTCCAAAGTCAAATCAGGATTTGCTCCTGGCGCCTGACGCCCGCAGACCTTTAACATTAAATGCAAGGTATAAACACAGGAACTGGTAATTATTACGATGTTCAGCGTGGTCCGGAAATTTGGAGAGCACTTCACTGCTTATAATAATTAAATGAAGGGCCACATCGCGGTATCGTACGAAACAGCCAACAATGTATATTAACTCTGCGAATTGACCCGACGTTTCAGCCTACGACGTTCGCCCGACAGTGGGGCTCGCGATATATCGAACAAATAACAGTAAATGCGTATTCTCATGATACCAATCCCGCGTCATCCCGAATCTCTCGTAGGATCCTCGCCCGCTCGCCTGGAAATTCAGTCGAAGTTCGTAGCGGGGGCTCGCACGGGGCTTTTCTTCGCGCGGAGAGAGAGCGGAATTTATTTCACCCGTAAAATCCCACTCTCGCGGAAAGCCCCGGGAATGTACGGCGGGATGCAAAGACGCGGTCGTGCATGGGAGAGCTGATCAGGGTGTATGTACCGGGTGAACGATTTCAATGGTACGCCCGGAGCGCGTTCGCGGGAGCGACGTGTCGTTACGGCGCTACGTGTTACCGCGATCGTGCGGCAGGTGTTACACGCCCGTTTCACGGTTCCCCGTGTACACGCGCACGTGTGTATGTATATGTAACACGCGCGTGATGCGCGTGTGTGTATTTGTGTGTGCGTACACGCGTATGCGGCTGCGTTACGTGTGTATGAATACGTGCATAATCCCTACATCGTAGGTGTCTATGGGAAAAAAAGCACGAATTAAACACGACGAGCTACCTGCCTAGTCAGGTAGCTAGGTAGCTGGGTAGCTGGGTAGCCAAGTAGTCACCCAGCTAGCTAGCTAGCTAACTGAAACTTTCCTCGTCGTCGTCGAATAGCCACGCGAAACGCCGTACTCCCAGGACGCGCGTTTTCGCCGCTTCGCGATGTAACCTCGTGTGTAAGTCGAAACGCATAATTATTCAAACTACCGCCGGACCGTACGCTGTAAATCTCGCGTGGTCGCGCGAATACTGAATGTAAGAATTGAGGGGAGGGGGTCATTATTATGTAGGTACTCCATAAATCTCGACGAAGTCGGACGAATACAAAAGTGAGGTAATAACGATCGATTACACTGCTATGTCCGTGTGTTTGTGTGTGTTTTTCTGTGCGCGCGCTCTGCGGCCGCATTAAAATATGTAATAACGATATCCCGCGCACCGTAGATTCCCATTACAACGCATTATAATGTTTATTTATGTATTATTGTCATTTTATTTTCTAAATTCCCGTGTGCGTAAACCGTACTTGTGAATAATTGTTACGCTCTCGATAATAAAGGGCGGTAATTTTAATGCGAAATTATAAATCTACTGTGACATGGGATAAGCGAAAAACCGCGCGTAATAAATGTTTAAGTTACATACGAGAGTAGACATCGCGAATACTCCTTTTATTTTATTCGACGCCACGCGTTATTGCAATCGCGCGCGACAGATGCTGCAAATGTGTTTTTTGTTCGAGATTCGCACGCGCCTCTGTATCCCGAAACGCGATGTAACTAAAAAGTTCGTTGAAAAAAAATATTGCAAAATCCAGGATCGAAAAAATCAGGATCTTTATTGTTACGAGAATTACAGCCTGCTACGAAGTTTCCTTTCATTAAAGCGCTTCAAAAAATATTGGTTTGCCGGAAAAATATATATATATACATATATGTATATATCGATGAAAAATAATAATTTGAAAAATAATAATTTGGAAAAACTAAATATTATTGCGTATAATCGTGTATTCCGCAGCGGGCAGCCGCAAATCGCCCTATTCGAAATGATCGAATCGATTATCCCAAAAACGCCACTTCAACGTGGCGTCGTCCAATTGTGTCCAATTGAAATATTTATCACATTTCCTATCGGTCGTTTTTTTTTTAATGCAAACGAAAAAGATGTATATTTGGGGTAAAGCTATTTCTCTCCGCTCCTGCATCATGCGGATTTCAGCGTGCATTCATCGATTCGTACCATAAGCTATACATACGTACGCGATGCAGATAATAATTACGCTAAGTCTGCCACTTATTATGCGACGTTCTTTGTGATATCGTTTTCCGCTTTGAATCTCGTCGACACGATTTGCTCGAGTTTCGCACCATTTGCGTAATAATATATTTTTCGCGATTACGTATCGCGTGCTGCGAAATATATTCTCTTGAGATTACAAGAGATTACATCTGATTTGAAAGCTCACTGCCACTGCGAGGACTATAGAAAAAGGTAAGCTACTTTGAGGATGTACTGCCCGTACAGTTCCTTGCGGAAAAAGGCACTAGAAGTTAGAAATGCGCTAATATTTCCATTTTCCGTATAAGAAATGTACGATATACACATACACACATGATACAGCTGAATAATAACATATCTTTACTTTAACATCACATTTTTATCCTATATTTATTATATTTTGTATTATTTTTTACTTTTAAATTTTTATCCTTGAACTACAACTTTAAAAGTTTGCATATATCATTTTGAAAGTACTTAAACACGTATATAAAAATTATAATCGTTATCTTTATTAAAGATACGGCAACATTATTTATTTCCATAACAGCACGGTTTGAACTACTCTCAAGTAGCAGGATAACATCAAATTGATTAGTGACATATTATTGACGTTAAAGACGTTATTAACGCGATATTAAAACGTCATTTAACGTCATCATGTTTGCTGGGCTTACACTTCAAAGTAGAACAATTCTTCACCCAGATTCTGAATCAATGTCAAATTGTCAGTGATCACTTAAGAACGCAATACAGATTAATCATGAATTCTTTCGAAATTTTTTCGTTATTTTGCACGGACAATACACCCTTAAAAACTCACGAAACGTTTATGTGCTCAGTCTTCACAGATATCTCTAATATCTAATTAATATTTGTCATGTTAGTAATTTTGAATCATGGGACGTCGCGGACATTGGAAATTTTATAAAGTCCCGACGGATTTGAAGAAATTTGACAGTTTTCCACCACGGAGGTGGAAAACGAATCCCCTTTTTTCTCCTTTTTACAACAACGCAAGAACGTTTGATCAGCGAAAAATTCGAACTGGACGTCGACTCAGCGCCGATAAAGCGCCATCGTTACCGATAATTATCGGAAAACACTTAGGGTTGGTGTCATGTGTGCTAACCATACTGCCTGATTGGCTTGGAACTTCATTAATCACCGTCACCGCTTGATGTATTATTCGCTTTTAACGTACAAGATGGTCCAGGTATCATGTCCAAGGAACTTTACTTCGACACTTGGATTGTTCGCAACTGGCGCATGCAATCATTTATACTACTGACTAATAATTTGCAATAGCAGGTCATAGCACGAGGTAGAGACGGGATATGATGAAGCGTAAGAACGGGGTATCGTGTTACACACTGAAATTACCTCGTCATGGTTACCAATAATGAATTTCATCTCTTTTCTTGATTCTCCAGTTCACGATTCATTTTTTTCTTTTTTCATGTCACACGCGGTAAGAAATATTTTGCACTTGTGCTAAGACCGATCCGTCTAGAAATCCTTAGTGTGTTAAATTTGTAACACACTCGTGTATATTAACTCAACATATTACCATTGTGTTATTTTGATTATTCTGCGTTGAATTCGTATTCGTCATTTCTAAGTTTATTTGAAAGAAATTTTTCTCTAAAAATATGTATGTATTAGTACAAGTATGTTAATAATACAAATAAATATATCATCAGTACTCATCGAATATATATTATTTATTTTTTAGATACTTTTTTCTCAGAGAATTACATTGAGAAAAAAAAATAGTTGGAAATTTATATTTGTGGGATATAAATTTTATTTCCGTGAAATGAAGTTCATTCCTGCGAAATAAAGTTATTTCCTGCAGGGGTATAAACTTAAAATAACAAGTGCTCAAGTGTTACATTTTTTTATTAATCTTCGACACGTCATTAGAGTTATTTGTTGACATATGTGCTTTGTGTCGAATTAATAGAAAAACTAAAATAGATACATCGTAACATATGCGAAACGTGTTAAATTTAGCACACAATTTTTTTACAACACATGTCTGGGCTGTTAAAAAAAAATTTCCATCTCATCGTGAATAATTATTCGTCGACTCGCGAGTTTACCTCAAATCCATCTCGACACTCCCGTCTCTTGTCACGTCATCGTGCAAAAATTCCCGTTCATGCGGTTTTCATGAATTTCAATGGCGTTACGCAAACGTTTGCGTTTGACTGATTGTTATATAAACACTTGGCAAATATTTGTCGCGAAGCTAATCAAAAACAGTTGACGCATTCCCGCGCGTCGTTTCAACATTGCGGCTTAATATATAGCTGTAATTTGCATATAAAATAACTAATCAGCGAACGATCGATATAAACTGGCCGCTGTTCTATGCTATCTTCGTCGCAACTAAATGTCGCTGTAAATAAAGCGTCTGTACAATTTCCCCGCTCTCGTGCCGCATCGAATCCTGAATTGGCAAACCGGCGACGAGGCCGGGCGCAGTCGTCGTATTATGTATCGACCACGAGACAGCGCAATCCGATTTTATCGGCATGCTTGTGATACATTTTCAGATCGGTCGTGATGCGGACGAAGACAAAAGCGACGAAAGTAACCCGCCGCCATTCATCACACCCCCGCCCCCGAATCCAGATTGTGAGTAAAACCGGCGGGAAACTGCCGTGACAATTTTTTTAATCGCTATTAGAATCGCGTTGTGTCATCCGAAAGAGAATGTCCGCGTCGCAAGAATGTATGATACACGAAGCTGACCAATCTCTATTGTCTCATTAGTCTTTTGAATTCAATCAATGGATCTCGTCAATATCCCGGGGTAATCTAACACCTTCCCGACTAATGAATGCACCGGGAACGCGTCGATGCATCTTTCCTTTTCTCTTATTTTTTAAATCCTGAGGAACGAGGACGGCGCGTTGAAAATCGTTTATTAATTTCGCCGTGGCCGACGTCGATGCGCACCGTCGCCTACGAAGGTATCGCGTCGAAGAAACGATGATAAAATATGAAGCGAACTTTTTTAATCTACTTTTCGCGCGCATAAATCACTCCGCGCGTCAAAACAGCCGGCGTTGACGGAGTTGCGTGGACTCATAGCCGCGCGTTGCTCTTTCAGATAAAGGCCCGAAAGGTGAAAAGGGTGACAAAGGAGACAAGGGCGAGAGCGTCAGGGGTCCCCCGGGGCCTCCGGGCCCGCCTGGTCGTGATGAGGTAAGCATATCGGCGTACTTTCTTTTGATCTGAGTTTAGGCTAGGTAACAGCGATGAAAAAGAGCGCAAGAAAAGAATGGTTTGGTTAATCTGGCAAATCTATACTATCTATATGAGAGAAAAAATATCTGAAAGATAACAAATATTCATTTGAGGTGGATGCTAATATCTACTCAAATCTAATTTATGCTGTTGAAATAGAATAAATAATTGCTTTCGTGAAAAATAACGGTGTTGTTTTAGAAAAATATTTATCTTCTCATTTCTCAAAGAAATCTTTTCTCAATATAAGAATTTGCACACATATTAGTATAATATAACTAATAACATATGCAAATATATTAGTATAATATAACTAATAACATATGTTGTTAGCACTTATCAAATAAATATTTATTTTTTAGATATTTTTCCTCTCAGTATATTTAATATATTCAGAAAAGAATACCAGAAAAATTATTTATGGGATATAAACTTTATTTCCGTGAAATATTGATTTCTGCGAAATAAAGTTTACTTCAGCGAATAAACTTTATATTCCATAAGTAAAATTTTAAGTATTTTCTCTCAGTGCAATTTGCCGGGTAAGAAATTAAGCGTCATAACCAAGCAGATTTGCTAGTACTAGCAATGAAAAATACGTTATTACGCAATTACAGTTTTTCTCTGTACACCAACAACTATCTATGTATATATCTGTGATACAATATATTGGCATAAATTATATTATTTTCACACATATGTGTATTTAAATTTATAATATTTTATTATGTTATTTAGATAGTTGCGGAATAAATATTCCAAAGATTTCAATGAGCACTCTGTCGCTTTAATTAACTTCTATTGCTGAAGTAACTAATTATTTATCTGTAATGAAATTCGTTAATGTATCAAACTTCCTTTGAACAAAAAAATTAGTTGCATATATTGAGCCACATTTTCTACTGGTTGTGGTAGAGAATCGTCTTTGCTATACTAATAATTCTGCCGTGCTGCAATATCAAACTTTTCAAAGTTCAACTACAAATCCTATGCAGACAGAAAATTCGTAAAATTTGCTAAGTTAACGAGGTTTTCAGTTGTGACAGAAAATCTCTTTTCTCTGTGTGATTTCTTTCGGCGGCGAGAATCTGATGACAATTCATAAACTTTTACGCTCGAATAACACGTAGAATTGACTGAAATTACTCGTGTATACAGCGGCCTGCGATTTTATTAGTATCGGGAGGAGGCTTTGCTTATACATATAAATATTTCATTAACGCGTTAACTGTGGGTGATGCGAACGCGTAGTATAGGCACGACGTGAAGGCGACCTGAATGCGCCTGAATCCGGGATCACTCATTTATCTTGTTATTCGCGTGAGTCAATTTAGTATGGACAGTGGTGAAACGGCGTCCGTCGCATGTTACACTGATTACGCCGGAGCCGCTTTCGCAGCACTCGCGATCTTCCTCCGTTATTACATACGCGATATACGTACTTAATCGGTTTTGGACACCGTTGAAATCCAATTGCAGCGCGCCGTGTTGAAAGTTGGTAATAGCTTGCGCGAAACTAGATGGATATGAAAAGGAACACGAGGAAAAGAGCATGATGGAGAAGTTTTCATTCTTAACTCGTTATTCAGTCTGACTTACGGTAAATGAAATTTCGTTACAAGAGAGTACATATCGCTAGAGTAATAGACAGTGTTTCAATGCTCAATATTATATAAGTAACGTCGTAAATGATTCATTACGGTATCATGTGTATCAACCATGACGGAAGGTAATATTTAATCTATCGATCTTTAAAGGATTTGCTAACGAAGATACCGCAGGGACCACCTGGTCAGAAGGGAGACCCTGGCACTTGCACCTGCAACGCCACGGCCTTAATGTCTTCCTTTACGATGCCAAAGATGATACAAGGGCCGAAGGGTGAGCCGGGAGTGCCGGGACAAGAAGGAAAGCAGGGCCTAATGGGTCTTACGGTACGTCGATTTTTGCTCACACGAGTCTACGCTGCTATCGATCAAAGCACCGAAAATGATGTAACTTAAACTAGGATAAACCAAAGTTTACGATATTTTTACCGAAACAACGCCCAGAATAATCACTATCTGAACAGCGAATATTATACAAAACATTCTCCGTTCGCCTTCTATTAAAAAACCTGACATTTGTGATTGAAAAGTACATCATCGTCGGTTGGCGCTTCGGTTGGTCGCGTATAAACGACACTGCAATTAATTACGAGGGTAACGTTACGATTTTGCAGGGTGCGGCAGGACCGCCAGGGGAAAGAGGGCTGCACGGTCCGTCCGGGGCGAAAGGTGACAAGGGTGATATTGGAATACCAGGGCCGGAAGGTCCTCAAGGTCAGAAAGGCGAGCCGGGTCGGGACGGAATACCCGGCGAAAAGGGAGCGCAAGGTCCGCCGGGGCCGCCCGGAAAAGGAGAATTCTCTGGCTATGACGTAAGTAGATTACCACGCTTGAATATGATCTGTCACGTCGCGGGAGGCCAAAACCCAAGTTAAAATATTTTCTCGGGCGCCTTTCCCGCGGCTTGCACCGCCATTTCTGCTTATCCCGCGAGATTTCTTTTATGTCCGCCATTTCCGCCGGCAAGTTGCAACCCACATAAAACTTTTGTTGAGATTTGTATTTGCTCTCTGTTATTGTTAACTCACCAATGGCTGCACGAGCTGTTGCAACGGAAAATGGATGATAATACTCATATATGAAAAAACTTTATTCCTTTTGATGCTTTAAAAATTTGATAAATCCCATTGATATTGGATGATAAGCTAACACAGAGAAAGAAAGAAAGAGAGAGAAAGAGAGAGAGAGAGAGAGAGAGAGAGAGAGAGAGAGAAGAGAGAGAGAAGAGGATATTCGTAGAGCGTTGCAAACGATGGTTTCCGTCGGTCGCAGCAGCGACATGAAAATGAAAATGGGAGGGTGAGTGAAGGAGGGATAGGGTATAATATTAACGTAGGAACATGACATTGAGGAATCTACTGCGGCGGAATTTATTGTATGTATGCGATTACTGCGAAATAGCGGAAATTCAAGCGCGCCCGAGCGTAACGAGAAGTCGCCATAATAAGTAGATAAGTATCTCCATTCAAGAAATTTTCATTATCCGCGTATGAATCTAGCTCAGTCGTATTATTCGCTATTTTCCCGAAACGGACGCGCAGCGGCGAGAGAAACTCGGAGGGAAATAGAGGGCCATATCTTCTCCCTCTCGCGGAATCGTCGGCCCATTATCAGAAGTACGCTATTTAAACATCACATTCGGTATCATCCGCTGTGTATTAACTCAGCACGAATTGTCCCAGTTAGTAATAACTTACTCGGATTACCAGATTACCATTGTAGGAACTACTTCGGGTTGTTTTAATGTCGGTAAAGATTCGCACGGCAGCAAGTACGTATATACGTGCTGATACATGTAATACTTTCCCCCGAGACAAATTGATTCCGCGCAATAAAAGTTCTCAGTGTCACGATGGCTTTCGTCGGGGGACTACATTTACATGTTTGAAAAATGACACAAGAATCAAATTTCAAGAGACATAATGAATTTATATGAAAAAGAAGATATTACAATATCCATTACACCCATTAGGGCAACTAACCATTATTGAATATATAAAATATTGAACTCTCTACAAGGGGGGAGAGAGAATATATTTCTACAGTAATGCAGAAATAGACTGTCAGCAAGATTTATTTTATTAAGGAACATATATTGAGAGAAAAAATATTTAGGAAATAAAATATTCGATAAGTATCGATAACGTTTATTTATTTATACAAATATAAAATATTTTTCAAATAAAAAAAATATATATTTTCTTGAAACCTTAATTTTCCATGAAATCAATTGCTTATTCCATTTAAAGAATTTAGATGTGAGTAAATATGTTATCAGCACACTCGCATAAATAAATATTTCTTATTTTTTCTCTCAGCGTAGTAAATTTCGCTGGAAGCGTAGCAAATTTTTTAATAGCACTTTTCAATCCTTAAAACATAAGTAACTAAAACCCTAAACCCTAAAACATATAAAATGAAAGAATAGTCAATTGCTGCAGAATGTCAATCTACTCGTCGATTATAATATTCTATCGCAATTCTTACTACAAAATACTCTCTGCGTGCCAGTTAATAACTTGCTTGTGACATTGATCGTGGAGTTTCTCCCCCATTATACTCACACACCGCCATAAAACGCGAATATCCAATTTATATCTGGTTATCGAAACGACCGGTATTATTGCCACATTATCCATCACGTTTCGAAGTGCAGGTCTTCGAGTGCACGCAAGATGTATTCCGCGCCGCGGTGCACTTCCCCTGCTGGGACTTTTACGTATAACCGACGACTACTACAACGATCCCGCCTCGGCGTCGTAGAACGCGACAAGAAATTCGTTGAATGGAAATGGAACGCGTATCGCCCCGCGGGGAATAAGAAACCGTGCACGTAATAACGGCCGAGTTGTAGGTCCGACCCTCAGCCAGTCACCCCCTTTCCCCGCTTCCCTCGTCCGATATTCACGTTTTCCGGTCGCGCCTTCTTTCGACCCCTGCTTGCCACAATTTGGTCAGATCCATTCTTAACAGCGGCGACTCACCCGGCGCTTTTTGCCGCGCGACGAAAAATGCTCGCGCGCTGACAGGCCTCCAATATTAAAACGATGCACAACGCGGTGCATCCGTACGCGTGCGATATTGATGACGGCAAACGTTTCAGCGAAAAATTTTGTGTGGACGTGGAGCAATATGGTGGCGCGGTGTGTGGCGTGGCGCGCGCAGACACAATTTTCGAAAAATTCTCTTACGCGTTTCCATCCCACAGCACACCGCACAGTTCCCCTGATGTATATGAACTCTCTTTTCCCACTCTCTGACCCGACCTGACCTTCACGAGGTAACGTTATAATATCTCTGACTTTACTAACTACAATTATAATGTTTCAACGAGCACGGAGGAAAACTCGGTTAATAACGAAAACAATGAAGATACCGCTGCAAACATGAAAGAGAAGAACTTCTTATTATTTGCCATTATTATATTTCTCTATTGATGTAACACTTCATAATAGCTGACGTAACAAGAAGAAGCGCGTCGATGAGTTTTGCCAATTGAACAATTTTTCAGAGAAATAGAAGGCTAACAAGAGCTGTACGCTGAGTGTTAGTGCGAGTAATTAAATTATGGGAAATTATTAATATCGTTTAACTGTATAAATGCACGCGCCGAATACTTTTGCGGTCTTACAATGTACGCGGTGAGTGAAACGTTAAACGTTCAACGACTTTGAATCCCAATTACTATTAATATTTTAATTAAAAAATTATCTCATGAAAACCCCATTGTACATATCTTTTGATTCCTATTTAAAGCTGTGAAAAATACTACCTCAACCAGGGATAATTTAATTATTGATTTTTGTTGACCTCATATTTCTTTCAATAACTCTATTGTTAAGGCTGCTTATTTGTCCAAAGTCATAATAAATGTACAATACGAGCACTTCGTAGGATATTATTATGGGTACAGCAATTTTCAAACTGTCATATATCGGTATGCATTGAAATAAAGGATGCTTATATTGAACATTTATTATGATTTCAGAGATAAATATATTTTTTTCAATTAAATTTAACTTAGTTCAATTTTGTTTTATTATGTAATCATTATCTTATTGTTTTACTATTTACTTTACTACTTTAAAGTCTTACTACCGTCCAAATACGTCTTTTTCGAAAACCACTCGCTTTTTTCAAGATCAAACAAGATTTTTTTTTAAATTTGCGAAATCTAAAAAATTTAAAGAATCCTACTCGCTTAGGGATTAAAAAATAGAAATGATTTGTCCCTTAACTCCCTGACGTAATGTCAAAAAATGTATCAAAACATTTTGACAATCTTCGCTTAATATAAAAATAATACAAAGATTATCAAAATATGGAAAGAAATGTAAACATTATTTTTGGAAATGCTTTTTATATAGATTCTAACTTCGGAAGTGTGAATTTCTCAGCAAGGGTACGCTATAGAAAAACAATCTATATAAACTTGTGGAATTATTTTGACCTAATACGTCTCTGAGACCTGTATTAATAGTTGTTACTTGAAACTTGTTTCAAGTGAGATATTCAGATTTTTATTCAGAAACAGACCCAAGTTTTTCAATTGAATGATATGATTCATGTGACATTTTATCTATAATCGTGATTTAACTTAAAAACTTTTATCTAATTACTCTGAAATTAAATCTGAGTATCCTATTTGAAAGGAGTTTCAAATAACAGCTATTAATATAGGTCCAAAAAATTTGCCACTTTTACTAAAACAGTTTGTTTAGTTTAAATGATTTGTTTTCACAACGCAGTGACAATATTTAATGGTAAATTTTCCACGATTTTTCAATGTACCCTGCCAACGATCGTTCTACTTTCTCGTCCGTCTCTCCACTATTTCTAATTTCCCGATTATCTTCACCAATGCTCAATGCAATTTCTCAAACCCGCGAGAATCCTTCCGAGCGGACGCTCATTTTTCCAAGGCGCGGAACGTGCTAAATCCACTTAAGATTGATACTACACGCTGTCAAAGTTGCGGGTGGTCCAATTCCTGAAATCGCTTCTGGCCACCGGAGGAAAGAAATCTCGGCGCTGTCGCGCGACGTAACGATCCTGTCGCGTCTCAAACCGTCAATTTACCGCCGGAGATGCGGTCGTTTTTCACCTTGTTCTCTTGTTACGCGGCTTTCGCGAAGGAGTAGCACGGAGACGTACGGGCTCGGAGAGGCAGGTGACGCGACATCATCGTGCTATCGGACGGCATCGCTCCGCTTTATCAACAATACAAACTCCCTCCGACGCGTTTGCGTCTGCACACCCCGTTGCCGCAATATTTATCCCGGCCGTTACTCGGCTATGAGGGAAGATTGTAAAAAAGAAAAAAAAACAACACAACACCGAGAACGCGCGGAGTTCCGCACTTCCTACCGTTTTCATGCCGCCGGTGGCACATTTCCAAATGTTACACCGCAGAAAAGAGGACCGACCTGACCCGAACGCGGCGATTGTTGAGACGTCACGACGAAGAAAAAAATCCTGTTGCCGCTGGAGCTGAGAGCACGAGAAAACCGCTGAAAACCGCGATTGAATGCTGCAATCGGATTTCACATTGCGACCAATGAATCCGCGCAAATACGTCGAAACGCTGTGTTACACGATGAATATGCTATTATGTTTAAGTCGTGTGGTTCTTTGTGAAATCCGATATTGTCTCGGGTGTCTTTAAACGTTATCATTCGCCAATTTAAAAACACAGTAAAGACAATATAGGTATGTCGATGCTCTCAATGAACAACAAGCTGAACCGATCTTGAATGAGTTTAATGTCTTCTTCCTCTTTACTTTATTTTAAGTCGCGTCAATTTATAAAAGTTATTAGCGGCTATTTGCATAACTTCCTTATGTATTAATTTTGTATGTGTATTGTTTTTCTACACTTATGTACTTCTATTGTACCTAAGACTATTCATTTAATGACTATTCATTTAATCGACGTAATATTTTGAGGATAGTAGAGTTAAATAGTTAACTATCTAAAGACAAAAATAATTAATGCAAGAACCCCGAGACACTCAGTAAAAAATGCAATTGCAAAATAGGACCTATAAAAAAAGAGCTGAACGCTGAAAAGTTGTGCGTGGTATACAGAAATATGCAATGTTTGGTTTTATATATATTCACTTTTTATATAAAATAAGAATATATTACATCTTTCTCTATAATACAGGCACAACTTTCCAGCGCTCAGTTATTATAGATCTTTTTCTCTAATTTTATTTTTATCAACTGCCTAAATTAGATTGCAGATAATTCTCTCTTTTGAGCAACGTTTATGACCTACTTTATTGCCTTGTGCTATTTAATATTTGCTCTAGACTAGAGGATGTTTTGCATCTTCTGTTCCCTGTAATAGTTATTCCTTACATTTTACGGATGATTTATTGCGTTCTAACAAAATGTAGAGAGAGTAAGAGAGGGCGAGAGAAAGGACTCGGGGAATTAGACTACGTCTATTCACACGTCTATTGTACACGCGTTGTAATTCCGGCGCTGTGAGCGCAACAATATCGATGATTCGGGCGACTGTAAACCAGACATACGTCTTAACGACGTGACAAAACGACGTAAGCTCACAGCTTCGCTCGACTGCGGGGAAAACCGCGAGCTGCAACTGCGGCACAACGAGCGGCCGTCCGGATATACACGTCGTCGCGTGTGCAGGATGCCGCAGACAATGGGACTGCGCTGCTAGCTAATGCCGGTTGGTGCATTCCATTGATAAAGATACCCAAGAAGCCGGGCGGGTGATGTCCAAGTATAATGTTATGGATTGTTCAGTCCCAGCGCGCTGCTTGTTTGTTAATCTTCTCCCCGCAATGACGTGAAACTATTTCGCGAGCGACTATACGGGAAGTGGCACTCTAGCGAGACTACGGAGACCGGCTCGACGAGCTCCGAATTAAAATTTGACGCGTCAAATAAGCACGACGGCTCATTCGCGCCGCGTTACTTTTTAACGGCAAAACCAATTTGAAGGCGACTGCCCTTTTCTGAACGGGAACGTCGCGGCACCTGTTGAGAGGACGCTGAAAGATTAAAATAATGACATGCCTTCTTCCGAGCTCTCGCGCGGTGTGCCCTACGTGCTGCTGAATTCATTCGAGGCGGTCGGAATATTGCCTCAATTTCGTTGTTCGCCCTGAAGAGGCGTATCAATTTTTGAATCCTGCCTCTTGAGCATCATACACAGATATCACAGTTCGCTCCCGAACGCAAAAGCGGCACGTTCGGAATCTCCTCTGCGTTATTGCGCCATGATATCGGACAATAAAGGGGATCTGCCCGAGTTGCTTCGACCGGCAGCAGCTCAATCATCATCGAAATCGATCACGACAGTATGAGGTCCAAATGGACCGTGCATACGTACATACGATAGATAGATAGATAGGTAAGTAGGTAGGTAGCTAGGTAGGTGATAGGTAGATACATATAAGTACAGTTCGGAATGCGCGGGGACACGTGAACAAGAGCCAGACACTTCACGGCAGGATCAACGACCAGCCTCGTCTCGTCAGCATTGGGTTCATGCAAAGACAGACACTTAGACATTCGCGCGCGCCGGCACACTCACACAAAGAGACACACACGCACACTGCCACGGTTATCTTACGTGACCTCGCGCGCCGGTCCTTCCTCGAATGTGCGAGAGCCCGATTTCCCCGGGGAATACAGAAACCAATTTCTAGGCTGCCTACTGCTCGGCACGCCCGCTACGGCGAAGGGAGGCTCGGAGATGCGCGGGTGTGTTGCATCCTAGAACGTCGCCGAAGACGGGGCCAGTACACTCTCGATTGAGATGCTCGCGCGTCTCGATTGTATACATGTATATATACGCGTGTGTATCCTCGCTTTTCGCACCCTGCTCCGGCGGCGGACGCTTGTGCGAGAACGATCGGATCGGGGGGTGGAATTCGAACGAACGGAATGGAGTAGAAGGAAATTCGGGAACTGTATTAAGGCCACGCCGCGAGCTGTAACCGCGAGGAACTGCTTTAAAATAGAGGCGCACTCGTGAGTGAGTGCAATACACGAGCAAGTGGAACTCCCTCTGCTCCGCGATCGAAAATTTCCAGCGGAAAGAGGAAAAACGACTGAAAACGAAGGGGAGAAATGCGGGACGCAGGAGTCGTGTAATTTTGTGACCCGCGGAAATTTTGATCGCTGTGTCTGTGCGCGCGAACAAGGCTAGTGAAATATTAACACATGCGGGAATGATGAATGCAGTGTGCGATATTAGTTATTTAATATTAAGGGTTTACACAGCCGGTTATTAATTAAGTGAATTATTGCTGTTAGTATTTGTCGAATATATATGCGTTCCGGACAACGTACTATTCGCAAAACGAGAACGAACATTACTCTCGCGAATAATTTTCGCAAAATCTCATCGAGGGGCGGATATTCTTACGAATGTTGAATAAAAAAGGCGGCAGAGAGCTGTACATGTGTACATCAGCACCGCTCTGCTCTATCAATGGCCAAAGAAGTCTAAAAGTTTAAAACCGTTCGTGAGAAGCTCTCAATAGATATGACGAGTAGTGGGGAACGAGCGTTGGCGTTGATGTACAGGTATACACGACGACATGATTTATAGCGAAATGCCGTACTAACGCGAAAAAGAGGATAGTCACCTCAAAAAGCAGACAGATGCACATACACACATATACAGACGATAAGGAGAAAATATTAAGAATAATCTTTGCGCGAACGTACTTTGTTTGACTTTAGAAATTACACGTCAAATATCGCGAGATTTGTTGATATCGCTGGTCAGTTTTCTACGCGAAACTATTCTAAGCACAACAAAATATAAAGTATCTAAAATCAAGATATAAAGTATCTATGAACACGATAAAGTGTAGAGATCTCTGTTTAAAAATGAAAATTTTGGAATGCCTAGACATTTATTAAAAAAATATTTAAAAAATTTAGTAGATATTTATTTGGTGGGTACTAATAACATATTTACTTATAAATCAAAATTCTTTCACTTAAATAGCATAAACAATTATTTTCATTGGAAAACAAAAGTTTTCTTAAGATTTTAAGAAAATGTATATTTTCTTACTTGTGAAAAATATTTTATATACTTATATATATTTAATAAAAAAATAAATATGTTATTATATAGTTAGTTACCTACTAAATAAATATCTATAGTTAGTTACCTACTAAATAAATATCTACTATTTCTTAAATATTTTTCTCTCAGTAGATATGCAATTTTTGAAATATGTAAGTTATATTTACTGCATATATAAAAAATTATATAGAATCTTATATATATATATATATATATATATATATATATATATACTCCGTATAAAATTATACTCCGTATAAATACACACAAATATATATAATGTATCGCAAGTCGCATGCTGTTTTGTTCTTCAATTTCTTTCGCAATGATCAACGTAACAAGCTTACCGGACGATATAATCTATCTGATTCTGGAGAACAAGAACATCAGTATAAAAGATGTCGTGAATTTTAGTTTAACTTACAAGCTATTCTACATGTCTGTTAACAACAACAATGTCCTATGGAGAAACAAGTATTTTGGAAGGAGAGACAGCCTAAAGATAATTTGTAACAAACATTAGTGTGATGGAAATACAAATGTTAGAAGAAATAATAGAACGAGTAAAATATCTCTCTCTTTCTCTCTTTAGAAGGTTTTAGAAGTAATTTACATCTCAATTAAAAAGGAGTTCATTTCTTATTACTTTCTGCATGTCTGAAAACTTACTTTATGTTTAAGAAAGTGTTAATCATGCGAAGGTAGCGAAGGAAATTCGCGCATTCAAGAACGAGACTGACACTTACGATTTTACCGCGATTCGATTTACGATAAAGCAGCCGCGAATCACGCGCTATCAACAATTGTTCGCGCGACGATTGTTCGTTGCTAATCAATGACGATGCAAACGTGCAGACGGTAATGTTGGGTCGGCCGCGAGGCTTTCAGTTTCGCGGCGTTATTCCAACGATCTAACGGGGAAATTTCGATTATTATGCGCATGCAGCCCAGTTGGAAACCTCGAAGTATTTACAGGGTGAGTACGGACTGGAGCATTCTGATTGCGCCGTGAATACCATTCTGCGTTAGGCAGAATTTTCCTTCACAACATTAAATAATTCATGTCTTTATCGCAAACAATAATATTCCGGGACGATTGCTCAACAACACGACGCATTTATTTAACATCTCTCGTAGTTTTCTTTCTCTCTATTGCTCAACGTAACATGATCTCTCGAATCTTTATCTGTCGAAACCAGACGGAAGGTATCACGATGAGGCCGGGATTGCCGGGACAAAAGGGTGAGCCGGGTACATCGGGAAGTCCCGGGCCAAAAGGTGAGTCCGGGATAACCGGCTCCAAGGGTATCAAGGGCGAACCTGGGCACAAAGGCGCCAAGGGCGATCATGGCAAAGAAGGTCCCAGAGGAACTCAAGGCTTCAAGGGTGAGCCCGGTGCACCCGGTGCACCCGGACTGCCTGGAGCGCCCGGCGAGAACGGACGGCCAGCTGAGAAGGGTGATAAGGGCGATATAGGACCTGAAGGCAAACCTGGATCTCCAGGACCACCCGGTCCACCCGGCACGGGTGGTTCTGGCGGCATAAACGTCGGAGATCTGGGTGAGTTAATGGACTGAATGTAATGGAGATCTAATTTCTTATTATTTTTTATTATTCAATGGCGATCTTAGTTTTTATTGCTCTTTGTACATAATATCATTTATCTTTGATTATCTTCGTGAAACAGATAGAAAAAGATTAGTATCCACTTGAAACCAATATACTTAAATTAACTTCCATTGTTTCATGCACTGAGAAAAAAAAATATTTTATACTCGTAATTATAATTGCATAGAAAAATTATTACTGTGAATTATGGTTGAGGAAACTATTTTTTATTAAACTTTACTATAATATTAGTAATATTAGATAATAACCTTATATCCATGTTATTACTACTATTAGCGTGTTAGAACAACCAAAAAATATGGGTGGAGCAAAAAATATAATTCTAGTTAAATCAACCATTTTTTTCTCTCAGTACATATAGGGTGTTGAAAAAAAGGGGTCACATATTTTGATAGCAGGTAGTATTGATCAAAACAAGAAGAAAAGGTTTAATTAACATGGGTCCTAAGACTAATATCTTCTAAGATACAAGCTATTTTGTTATTTGAGCTCTTTGTCATTTTCTTATTAGTCGTGTCATCTTTAGAATGTAATGAACAAAGGAGTAGGGGAGAATGGGGTACAATGGGGATATCTTTTTTCTAGGTGCCTTAAAAAATAAAAAATTAAACACTTTTTTGTTTACTAGGGCTGCTCACATTCGTTAAGGCCTACGCAATGTCGTTTGACTTGTAGTATCTATTGCGAACTAAACGTAAATATCAGGAGAGAAAAATGAAGTTAGAGTGCGTGATTCTCTAAGACGTAGGGCTGAAACATGCGTGAGAGTGAATGGCAATCACATAGAGCACCTCCTCTAATGCTGAGTCAGCATTAAAATTTTTTGTTTTTTGTAAAAAAAGAGTTTTTATTTTGTTATCATACATTCAGTTTCTTTACTTCAGTTTTTTATGGAAGATAAATGATTACATTTCATATTAAAATAAAAATTGTTTCTTTATCTCTCTTTGTTAATTTTTTATTTTTTAAAGCACCTAGAAAAAAGATATCCCCATTGTACCTCACTCTCCCTTACTCCTTTGTTCATTACATTCTAAAGATGACACGACTAATAAGAAAATGACAAAGAGCTCAAATAACAAAATAGCTTGTATCTTAGAAGATATTAGTCTTAGGACCCATGTTAATTAGAAATTTTCTTCTTGTTTTGATCAATACTACCTGCTATCAAAATATGTGACCCTTTTTTTTCAACACCCTGTATAAGCAGCAATAATTTTGTTAGAAGAATTTTGAAATCTTGAATTTTAACAATGTTACAATTTTACTTGAATATCATAATAGTTTTATGAAAAATACGCGATACTATTTTGGTGATAATGATATTTTCATCCAACATTTAAGAACATCATATTCTCCAATATTTTTGTGTTTTTCATTAATGAAAATTGTTTTTTAATAATACGATCAAATTTATCTTAGTATTATGTAAAATATATTCTTGCAAATTAACATGTCAAAAATAAAAATATATTTTAAATAAGAATATTCTTTTTCTCTGTGTACATATAAAGTTGCAAAGACTTTGAAAAAGAGTATTGTCAGAAACTGTACTGTAGATAATTTCTGTATTTTTATTAATATTTTGTAAAATAATTACGTGTAACTCTATCACGAAAATTGAGGACTGCGAATTATTATTGATGATCCCCCTTTACTAAAATAACATCTCGATATCCATTGCGTCTCGAAATATAATGGGCGACGTCCAAAATACTATTTAATTAAGGATTCGGCACGAAAGGCGACAAAGGCGATCTCGGAGCGCGAGGATACAGAGGTGATAAGGGCACGAAGGGCGAGAAGGGCGATAAGGGTGACGCCGGCCCAGCTGGTATTCCCGGAATAAACGGCATTCAAGGACCTCAAGGAGATAAAGGCGAGCCCGGTACAGACGGCGTACCTGGATCACCAGGCACGCCTGGCGCTAAGGGCGAGAGAGGCGAAAGAGGCCCTCCTGGAGCCACTACTGTTGCCAGTTCCGGCGACTACGTCACCATCAAAGGCGAGAAAGGCGCCGAAGGGAAACGGGGCAGAAGAGGACGACCTGGACCGTCCGGACCTGTGGGTCCGCCTGGAAAACCTGGAATCACGGGAGAAATCGGCCTACCCGGTTGGATGGTACGTATTTTAATTCACTACACGTGTGCGTGCGTGTGTTTGTACACATTTCTATATTACACGAAATAAATGAAACAGTAATTATATTTTTTATACCTTTTTGAAACGAGAACAGAGCAAGAAAATGCGCACAAATATTTTTTTTTCAGTCACTATTTTACATCTTATATAAGTATGCCGCGATATATATTATTGGTGTGACATTGTGCTATGCAATGAGTGACTTCGGATATTTCCGAAATGGAGCTGCTCGTATCTTTATATCGTCATGAAGATTGTATCAATTTTTTTGCATCATATCTTTATATTATTGAAATAAAACAATGTATATGAAGAATGACATAATCACAAGATATCAACAGGATATCAAGAGTGACAGGTCGTACAGATAAAACGAAAGAATACATTGTAAAATCACAACACAAAAATACGAGCATTTCGTTTGATCT
This sequence comes from Odontomachus brunneus, assembly GCF_010583005.1. Taxonomy (NCBI): domain Eukaryota; kingdom Metazoa; phylum Arthropoda; class Insecta; order Hymenoptera; family Formicidae; genus Odontomachus; species Odontomachus brunneus. Next base: position 152,120 of record NW_022639692.1, read on the forward strand.
GGAAAATATTTATATTGTTATGAAGATCGATTTTTTTTGTCATATCTTTTAGTTGTATCTTTATATCATTGTTATAAAACAATGTGTACGAAAAATGACAGAAGATCATAGATCAAAGGCACGTATTGTTTCATAAAATTACAACAATATAAAGATATAAGCGTTTCATTTTGTCTAATAAACTCGAAATTACTTATTACATAACCCATATACAATTGACGATATTAAATTATCATGATATAATATGCGCTGCCGACGACAGCAAATGTCGAGCATGCATATACCCCGTTCTGAAGTACCGACATAGTTCACCTCTAAAATGATATTATGTTTATTTCTTTCGCAACGCCAACCGAAGAACACAATAAAGGTGAGCTCTACATGTCACGATTATCAAACTGCATCAATTCGACACGTATCTCACGGCTGTCTCTCTTTCTGTCTGACACGGCGTTCGTTAGAATTTCTGCGCCAAATAATTGCGAATATCAGTATTTCGTGTTACATTATACTCACACATGCGCACGTATATGTGGGATATGAGAGTCGAATTTAGCTGTCAAAGTCGAGCGAAGGAACGGGTTTAAACACAGATCAAAATCAGATTATTACGCGTTGGCCGTGTCACAACATCCAAATCCCCCCGCGCTAATTAAAACGCAAACGAGCAATTCATCTGTCACTGTCTTCTGTAGGGTCGTCCAGGGACTCCCGGAATTCCGGGAAGTATCGGACCAATGGGACCCAAGGGAGAAAAGGGGGAGCCCGGCGCACCGAGCCCTTACGGTGTTTCCGTCGGTGTAAGTATAACTTCCAGTTTCTCGTTGTGGTATCTCTCTCTACCCATCTCTTTCTCTCTCTCTCTCTCTTTCTCTTTCTCTCTACTCTTCATCTCCCTTTCTCTTTCTCTCTCTGGCCGTCGACTGTATAAACTTCTCGCGCTAACTTCACGTATAAATTCAAGGGGCCAAAAAAAAGAGCGAGAATCAAGAGCGACGGTCCAAACGAAGCAGCGACGGCCGAAACGGGATCTCGCGGGGTAACGTGTCGGTCCATTAACAGTACGCAACGCGAACGCGGAAATGACGCGCCCTTCGTTTTCAAAGGAGAAACGAAAAAGGTCGGCGAAAATAAAAATGACGACCTCGTCCTGGAGCGCGGCGTTTCGGTCTGACAGATTAAAGTGGCGGCATATATCCTTGTTACGAACGGTACGACGCGGAAGTCTTTGAACAACGGGTCGCGCGACACGAGTGATGGAAATTAATGCAAGAGTGCGTCTGGCGTGCATCCCTCAGGCCCCTGCTTACCTTTTTTTTCCCTCGTCTTCGTCGCTGGATTTATTCGCCGCGCGCCAAACAGAAATTTTCTCCGCTCGCGCACAGAGTTTCGCGAGCTGTCACGACCCGACAACTGACAAATAACGCGTACTAATACGCGATAGCGCGCTCCTCGCATTTGTTTGTACGTATTCAACTACACACGGCCAAATAACATCGCTTTTAAACGCTCGTTGCGATGCGTTCGCGGAACTCGCGAAATGTGTAATACTAGAAGCTACAAACGTACATTGCTGTGCGCCACTGATCTTTAAATTTTTTTTGGGTCATCCCACGTTATCGAAATACCGCAATCTTCGTGCAGTGACTTCTCTCAACGGCAATCAGTGCAATTCCTCCTTCAATAGGGGGAAGGAGTTATATATATAAATAATCACAGCAGCTATATAATTCGTTCAATCGACTAAACGTTTGCTTGAACAAACAAAATTCGTTCAAGTCTCATTGAATCAACTATTCATTTTTTTAACGTAAGAAATACTGTGACTATGCGTCTCGCGCATTTCGATCGATCGAGAAAAAAAAGAAATCACCTGCGCGCGAGCGACATTTTCCAATCTGTTTATCTTCACGTTAACGAATATTATGATAGTTCGGCAATTGTTCACATACGTATGTTATTATTCCCGAGGCCACTTACAGCCGAGACAAAATGAACTCAAAAATATTTGTTATATTGTCAATTCAATAATTTAATATCTTCATCTTATATGATAATATTAACACCAGACATTATATATACATTATTTATAGTGTTTAATTTTCTTTGTTTACATTGGAATTGTCAAAATGTATACAAACGCATGCAAGTAGTTGTCATAATGAATGAGATGCCGTTTGCGATAATTGTCGAAGTAAACAATGAAGTAAACAACTCGCGCAGGCATCGAGCAAGTCGATCGCGGAAAACAACGGACAACAATGAGATAACGCGTCTCTCTTATGAGAGGAACAAGCACGCAATCGTGCTGAATGGAGAGGAAAGAGAACGTTGCGAAACAATTTAGACAGAGCATTCCAAAGCTGCTTGAGCGTTACCTCTGGGGCTTCGATGAATTTCAAATGAACTTGCCTCCGATCGAAATTTTTCAATAATGCCTAATTACGGAGACAAGAGCTTTCGCGGATTGAGATCTCGCGTAACCGATGTAAATGCAAATGAGAGAGATCGACTCTTGAGTACCTTTTTCCAATTAAATACAGTTTTATTTAGGTTCCCTTTATGTCACAGTGAAGGGATTTTATCCGTGGTTTACGCACGAATGAAATTCGGCGCAGAAAGATTGAAAAGATGCGACTTAGATCGTTAAAGAATTTCTCGAATGTTTTCTGCACACGACCCACGAAACACCTCATGTATACGCAAAATTTTGAACAACGTCGTCTGCTGAAAGAACGCAAAGATCGACTGAATGCAACTAAAAAGGAAGTTTCTTTGACAAAAATTTCATAAAGATACAAAGTATATATAAATAAAAAAGAATGAAGATCACGCTCTCTCGAAAGATCTTTTCCTCAGGGCATATAATCAGTACAATATTGATAACGACAAAGATGGAGTCTCGCGTCTCGCGGAAGGGAAGAGAGACAGAGCGAAAGAAGGGGAAGGAGAGAGAAGGATTACAGTCGGGCAAGAGGAAATTCCGATATCGCCTTCCCACGATCGGCAGGATGCCTCTCGCGCCTAGCATGTAAACCATCCGCTGAACATTTGTGAAAAAGAACGAAACGGAATAACGTCGACAGAAAGCCGACGTGATGCGCCTAAGCGATCGTTGCATCTCATTCTTCGCTATTTCCAGCGAATCAACCACTCCTGTTTCTGCAATACCTTACCATTTACCGACTCCGTATAAACCCGTCTACCTGTCGGACTGTCGAGTGCAGTAATGCAGCAGGAAGGAGATTGATAGCGCGGGTTGGCTACTGAAAATACATCGGTACCTCTTGCGCGGCCACTCGGAAAAATACCATAAACCTATTCACGCGACGAACACCTTTTTCTAGATCAAAGGGGACAAAGGAAACGACGGGTTGCCCGGGATTCCTGGCCAGACTGGAAGAGACGGTCAAAGAGGACCCCCGGGACCTCCTGGACCTCCCGGACCACCATCTCAAGGGAAATACATTCCGGTTCCAGGACCCCCAGGTCCTCCCGGGCCACCTGGTCAGCCCGGCTTGTCTTTGATCGGACAGAAAGGAGAACCCGGCATCGGCAGAAACCCTTATGGCGAAAGAGATCTATATTATGGCGTCAGGCAAGGTAAGGATATTAAGGAGTTCGATATTACGCTGATGATCATGGCATGGTGTAATTAAATCTTATATTCGCATGCCGCAAGGACCCAGAAGCAGCCTGGACGAGTTGAAAGCCCTGCGCGAACTCAAGCAATTGAAAGAACTGAAAGATCAATTAGGTGATTAATACACATTAATCACTAAAAACAATTTTTTTATTGGTCCAGATAGAATTCTAAATGTCACAGTTAAGATTTCGCTGTTTTCTTAATTTCCGCTAGGAAATTGTCTCTAGTATATAGAATTTATAGCAGCAGCATTCTAGCAATATTTTCAGGCAAATTGGTAAGCGGACAAAATCCATAAAAAAAGAGGGGACAGCAACGTTGGCAAATCCATAAAAAAAGAGGGGGTTGGCAACGTTCAAAAATTCCTAGGATCCATAAATTCATTTCTCAAGCTTAATATCATTGTCGAACGGGAAAGTGTACAGAGGTGTAGAGTTGTGACAGGTTATATGTCACGGTGTCAAAACTAAACAACAACTAAAAAACATCACGGGAGTGAGTGACAAGTTCTGGAGACAAAGGTTAACACCAAATTTTGTGAATCGGCAGTTCTTCGTGCTATTTTGTGGAAGAAGAAGAAGAAGAAGAAGATTAGTACCAAATGTCAAAAGCCGTAAATTTCAGATAACGTTATTTTTTTATATAATACGACCTATGGTAAAGTCAGTCGCACTGTTTATTTTTACGCTTATGAACTCGATGCAAACATTATCTGAAATTTACGACTTTTGACATTTGGTACTAACCTTCTTCTTCTTCTTCCACAAAATAGCACGAAGAACTATTGATTCACAAAATTTAGTGTTAATATGTCTGTCTCCATAACTTCACTCCCGTGATGTTTATTTTTGATACCGTGACACATAACCTGTCACAACTCTACACCTCTGTACATTCACCCGTTCGACAATGATATTAATCTTGAGAAATGAATTTATGGATCCTAGAAACTTTTGAACGTTGCCAACACTGTCCCCTCTTTTTATGGATTTTGTCCGCTTACCGGCAAATTTAAAGGGTTATAAGAATTATACATTTATTTGTCATATTCGTTTGTTCTTTGTCACTAGTTCTTTTCTCTACTATAGTCAATTTGAGAAGTGCAACTGACTTTAATCTGGATGGGCGCCATAAAAAGAGACTTTTTTATAAAATTTTACAAACAGTTCAAATGGAAATTCTGTCTCTGTCATCTATATTGATTAAATATAAAACATGCGATATCACAATGTTTATTAGTCATATATCCATCTTAGTTAATTTCTCGTATCTAGATAATTTTTTGTTGTGTAACTGCAAAACCACTTTTTTGAATGATTATCCAGCGAACTCGTAACTCTTTCATGAAACATGCATTGCTATCTATTAATTTTTTTTCATCAACTTGTACATTTTGCTCAAGGTATTGCCACTGCCGCTACTAGAGGACCTTTAGAAAGTACAACGAAAATTGTGCCAGGAGCTGTTACGTTCCAAAACACAGAAGCTATGACAAAGGTGGCTTTCTCCAATTAGTCGAAAAATCGTTCTTCTTTTGCATGCTTAGAGCATTGAATTATTCGGATATTGAATTAATCAATCATTTCTTCATCATCTTCATATGTCGCAGATGTCCAGTGTCAGTCCCGTTGGAACTCTGGCTTACATCATAGATGAGCAGGCTTTGCTGGTCAGAGTTAACAACGGATGGCAATACATAGCGGTCAGTATTCGATTTTCTTTTTGCTGTTACTCGCGAGTTCATCGTCCCCCTGTAAGTGTGCCAAAATCGAATCTTTTCTGATCTGTTTTCCAGCTTGGCTCACTACTGCCTATTACAACGCCCGCACCGCCAACGACAGCACCGCCACCAGCGAATCCTCCCTTCGAAGCATCCAATTTGATTAACCAAATACCCGTGAAAGCCGACGGGACAGGGGTAAGTTGACAACTTAAGCGGTTCATATCACATCTAAAGCGCGTCTGTAGGAATTAATCAGTCCCAAATATAATTTGTCATTTCTTTGCTCCATGCTGCCGCAGTGGTATCCGCGAATGGTGAGATTGTACCATATTTAATTTTTCATCCACGACACGAAATGTTTCTCTTAAGGCTCCTGGCTCCTCGCCGCAAAACTCTCGATTGATGATGTTAGAAGCGAGAAAATATACGTTAAAAATTCTTGCAAAACACGTTTGAATAAAATGATGTGTTCATAAAATGCAATCGATCATAACTTGCAATCGATCAAGCAGATCTGTAAAATAGTCTCCTTTTCTGTTGCTCTAACAATCAGTAAAATTAATATAATCTATAACTTTTCTTTTTAATCCACCTTTTCTCATGATTTTATCGCATTAAAGCTATTTACAGATTGTTAAAGAAAAAGAAAAGTATTCGGATTATTTTACAGGTTTGTTGGAATAATTGCAAGTGTTATTTTGTGAACATATAATTTTATTTCAACGTATTTTTTGCAAGAACTTTTGATATGTATTTTCTCGCTTCTGATGTTATAAATCAAGATAACTGCGACGAGAGACCAAAAGCTTCAAGATCACGCGATGAACGAGAATGACAATATGAAAGAAATTTGTCCTTTTATTTATATTTTTCTTAATAATGCATATATGTGTTGACTAATAGTATGGAGATAGATTTATGCAATTTATACTATATATCAGCGTGACTAAAAATGTCCTCTCAGATGGAAACTATGACTTTTAGTTGAGAATGGCTGCACTGAACGAGCCTTTCACTGGAGATATGCACGGTATACGAGGAGCTGACTACGCTTGCTATCGACAAGCAAGACGAGCGGGTTTGAGAGGTACCTTCCGCGCCTTTCTCAGTTCTCGAGTTCAAAACGTCGACAGTATTGTCAGATTGGGAGACCGCGATCTCCCTATAGTGAATATAAAGGTAATTACGACAAATAAGAATATACGTTCGCAACGCGTGTTTTTGTTGAATCGAACGATCTGCTAAATAAACGATTGAAAATGTCTAGGGTGACGTGCTGTTCAACTCCTGGAAGGAGATGTTCAACGGAAACGGCGCATACTTCTCTCAAAATCCCAGAATCTACAGCTTTAATGGGAAAAACATCCTCACCGACTTTGCGTGGTAAGAAGGCAAAAAAGATTGATCAAAAGCGAGAATAACTTGTTAGTTCTCCCGTGTAGATATCGGAAAAAACTAATTTCGTACAGAAAAAAATGTTCAACTTTTATAATTGAACATAAGGAACAGATGAAAATTCAATCATGAGACATCATATCTCTATTACCGCTAAGAAAACACTCGCTAAACATTTAGCGAGTGTTATATTAAAACTCGATTCATAGGAACAATTAATTGAATAGAAACTTCGTACGAGTTTCTTTTTGTTTTTACAATCGAGTTTTCACCTGGTCCCCAGACTGCAGAAAATTCAACGAAGTCTGTTTTTCGTGCTAAATGTTTCTTGGAAATAGAAAGAAAGCACATATAAATCCATATTAATAGTTGTTACTCTTTTTTAACTTGTCTCAGATGAAATACTCAAATCTGAATTTAAACCTGTATTAATAGTTGTTACTTGAAACTTGTATCAGGTAAGATATGCTGATTTGAACTTAAAATTAGATGTGAATTTTCAACTAAATCGCAATCAGAAATGTTATGTCGCATATATATTATGTGTGACTAAATAAAAAATTCAAATCTAACTCCAAATTCATATCTGTGTATCTCGCGTGGAACAAGTTTCAAGTAAAGATTATTAATTGCGGACCTTAGAGTTAGATATAAGTTTTTCAGTGGAATTGCAATTACAAGTCTAATGTCACAAATATCGTATATTTCAAGTAAAAATTTGAAATTCAGATCTCAGTATTTTATGTGAAACAAATGTCAAGTAAAAATTATTAAAACGGGCCGTAGAGCATTCGTATCAGACGAAAAGGTTCGGCTAACTAGTTAATTACACGATTTACCCTCAGGCCCGAGAAAGTTGCGTGGCACGGTTCTCACAAACTTGGTGACCGAGCAATGGATACTTATTGCGACGCCTGGCATTCGAGCAGCTCGGATCGCTACGGGTTGGGCTCGCCATTGACCGGCGGTCGGCTTTTGGAACAAGTGCGATATTCATGCGACAATAAATTCGCGCTGCTCTGTATCGAGGTGACGAGCGAGGCGGTGAGGAGACGGCGGAGTACCAACGATCGGCCAGAAGACGACGTGGAGATGACGGAGAACGACTACATGGAGTATTTGGAGGAGCTCATGCAATATTGAGGAACGCACACCCCTTCGATCATTCGCACCACCCTCGCGACGCAAATATCCAGCCATACTATGTAAATAGGAATGCAGATGCGCGCGTGCTGCGTTTCTTTTTCCATGCGATGAGAAGCATATCCCTCAACTTCGAGTAATAATTCGTACACATATCGCGAATGCGGAAGCGCGCATGAGAGACAGAGAGGAGGAGAGAGTCGGGAGTAGCACGCCGCGTCGCGTCACATCTCGTACCCGAGTCTCGCGAGAAAACTTTATCTCCGATTCCAAAAATATAGTTACTTGTGCTCGCCGCGAGTCACTAGCCAACCGCTTCTACTGCGTTCTCAGTTTTCACTTTCTCTTGAACTTTCTTAAAAATAAAAAGAAGACTGATTGTCTAGATATTCATCCGTCAGTGTTTCGTCGTATTCGAGTATTCATATCGGGTACTCCTTTCCTTCTATCGGCCGCTTCCGGGAGCCTCGAGGTCGCTCGCAGTCTCGGCGACGCCATCGCAGTTCAACGTTCGTCAAGCGTTTTCCCTCATCACGATAAACCAAAAATTCTTATAGGTCGCCGCACGAGCGACAAAAATCCGGAACAACGTGTGCGCTCGATTCACTCTCACGTCCGCGTTTATGGCGCGCCCGTAACAACGCTAAAAGCGACCGTCTGGTTCGGCCCTTTCTCTTCGTTAGACACCGTGCATGAGAACTCTACACGATACAGCATTCGACGATTTTATATTATGACGTTAAATGCGAGAAAGTGCGAGTGAATGAATATCGCGAGTCCCTCCATATCATTATCCATATCATCAAAATTGAGGATCTGGATTCAGAATCGTGGTAATTCTAATATCGCTAAGTCTGTTTGACCTGTCTCTGATTTCCCTTATTTTCGTCATGTAATCCTAGAAGATATTTTTGAAGATGCAGAATACATTTTTCAACTATACTTTCAATTATACATTTTATTAGAAAGATTATAGTAAAAGTAGGATAAATCGATTTAAGAAATACTGATATTTCGTATTATTTCATTCCACACGGAATATTAAAATAAATTTTTTTGCGGTATCATATTTTCAATGACAATGTCTTTAGACCAATAACGTTCAAACTTTATTTAAAGCTAACGATGGTTTGAGATTCGATTCCTCAATTATGCGCGAATAGAATAGAACAAATCCTCGTTTCTGACGTCTTGATACAAAATAGCTGATATAGCTAGATTGTGAACCGTGAAATGGACAAAACCCAGGTGATCATGCTCGGCACTGTATCGCGCTATAAATGCGGACCGTTTAAAGAAGCAACTACCTAACTAACGCTGCTCTAAGTAAACCTAAACGAAGTTCGTACCCGCGATCAAGTTGCATTTACATTTTAGCTGATACATATTGAGTGTGTATGTTAGACGTAAGAGAAACATCGATTAAGGAGTTTCAGACGACAGCTCGTTGTCGAAGATTTATGCTCTGTGTAACGTAGGTCACAGGAGTTTTACAATACACGAGTGTAAAAAAAAGTAGAATTACATGGAGGAAAATGATTTTGCTCTTTTAGCAAAATCGTCGTTGCTACTGCATATTTGTAGTGACATCAAAAAAATTTAGTTGGCGTAACTAATTTTACAAATTATTTGTTATCAGAGGAGAAGTAGTTTCATTGCCAGAATAGAAAAAATTTGTTGAGTGTATTTGTCCTAAGAATCACGTTAATTTGCTATTAATGCAAAATAATGTATCCTTAGCAAATTTATTTGCTATCGAAGCAAAACTGCAATTGCTCATATAAATCCATCATAGTTCTTATAGCAAAATAATTTATAGATTCAGCAAATTATATCTAGCAAATAGTGATTAGTACTCTTAGCAAATCTTTTTGTTGTCCATATAATAACGAAAAGATTTTGCTAGACCAGCAGGAAATTTGCTGGGCCAACAAATTATTTTTCTCCGTGTACATACCTACGCGGCCAAATTTATTTTTTAATTAAAAAGAATTTATTTTTTAATTAAAAAGAAACTGCTATTGTGAGATTTTCGTAGAAATTCTTAAGAACTGAAAAAAATTAAAAACTAATTGTTAATGATAGAATGCCAATTACGAATCAATTATGATCCTTGCTAACCATTCAAACTTCTTGCTCTGGAAATTATTAATTAAACGAGATCTACTTCAACATCGTTCTATATCGTTTTATCAATATCACATACAAGTATCTCGACAAAAGGCATTCTCTTTGTATCTTTGATTACTCTATCTTTGCTTCCTACAATACGATATCTTATCCCCGTAACTCATTAACACGGCTTGAAGCAACGAATCTAAAATAAACGAATAACAATTACTAAAATGTGGCGATACATTCATGAAACGCATACAACGATAATTTATGATTTCTTTATTCGCACGTATGATTGTCTTTTTCATCAGACATTATAGAACTTACGTTTTAGGGCCTTGCATTACACCGAGCATAAATCGGATCTAAGTCAATGTCTATAACTCGAAGATATACCGTTAACATTAACATAATTTATTACAGTTACGTAGAGATCGATCGTGAGGCCATCATATGTATGTACACTTAGGTTGTCAGCATGCTTGTTGGCGAATATTTCCTACCGTATGTGACTTTTTTAAATGTCGTCAATAGTCGTCATGACATCCAGGAAAAACATACAATCGATTATCCTTCGATATAGTTTGCACCGAGAACATTTGGTTTCCAAATTTTGTATTATTTGTACAATTTATTATTGTCTTTCTAAATAAAAGACGAAAGGGAATCCTGTTTCGAGTTACGTCTCTTCCGCTTTCCTTCCGCTTTCCTTCTTCAAGATGCTTTAATAGTTCTTAAAAGAACCATTAAAGATAGATGGGCTAAACGCAACTCAGTGCACGTGACTAACATAACGAATAATGCCAAGGCGGAGCGATGCATTTATCCGATAATTTTGCCATTATTTTCGGCGTGACTTTATTTGATTTTCTGGTTTTTGTGTCAACGCTCTCGGAATCAATTTGCTCACTTTCCTGCTTGAGGACATCCTTGTTGAATTCCTTCATTGGGTTTCAGCAGCGATGATTTCAAATTTTATTTTGGATTGCGTCTTTTTGGAAAACATCAGTAATAAATAAATGAGTCCAAATTGAACACATGCACGGAAAGACAACATATAACGGATACTTATCAAACGATCTTTGACAATTATCTTAATCATTGTCTCACGATACGCAATTTGTTTATGAGATATTTTCCATAAATAAAAACTTGCAGGTTTTGATTCGTTAACAACCTCAACGTCCTCCAACCAAAATTATCGTAGCTCACCTTTCTATAAAAGCGATCAATGAAAGAATAAGAAAAGAACAGTACTTACTCTTGTACTTGCCACCGAGCATCGCAGCAGAAACTAATTAGACTATAGTATCTTTGAAGTAAATTTCCAGATCAGGAACGAAAGTTAGATGTTTCTGTCTTTAGATTTGCAAGGTTCTCGATTGTCAAAACACAAGTTCCAAAATTGCCAAATGCAAAAAATCCAAAAAAAGAGTTCCAAAAGATCAATGGAGAATAGAGAGGTAATCAATCAGAACATCAAATAAAAACAGAATTTTCTACATTCATAATTAGCAATCGCAGTGCAACTCGTATTAAGGTCGTGACACGTGTTCTCAGAAAACAAGTTTCAAAAGATCCACGCAATACATAGATAGATGGATTATCAAAAATTCACAATCGAAATTTCAATAACAAGACAATACAATCATAACAAGTAATCATCATGCAACTCGCAATAACGTCACGGCATTAGTTCTCGGAGCAATAAATCACGAAAGTCTGATACGACTGAAAGGTGAGATTTCAGGTGTATGAAACAAATTTCAAAAACAAGAGCCTCGTCAAGTTTCAAGTAAGCTATTGCTGCACAAACTACATTAACGTAGCGTTCTCGAGAAATAAGACCCGTCTCGAGAAATAAGAAAGTCTGACGCAAGTCAGAAGGTAAAATTCCAGGTACACGAAAATAAAATTTAAAAAACAAGAAGTTGTAATAAGCATTTGTTACGCAAGCAATAATGTATTAACGACGCTTACGCGTTCTCGAGAGATAAGCGCCGAAATTTACCTAACTTGTGCAACTCGCATTAGCTTCATACATTTTAGAATTATTTATTCCGAAAGTTATAATATATTAGGGGGCATGTAGTACCTCACTCAACAATTTCGACGAGCGGTCTACAGGACGCAACTCGATTAAAATATCAATTATATTTCATGCACAGCAGACATACGAATTACGGATATTTCGTAAAATCAAAGCAACATATCACATAAAATACATACAATCTATAAAAAATGTAATACAAATCTATAATCATTTAAAATCTATAAAATATATTAATGACAAATTTTTTAATATTTTTTAATGTTAGAAATTATTGAAAAGAATGATTAAAGAAAATAAATAAAGAAATCAAAATTATTCTGATAATTTTCACACCTCTATATGAGAGCCTTCACGCAGAAATTGCTATAGCTGTATATAACGTAAGACGTAATGTAAGAAATGGCCAATTGCATTCGAGTATTCTCGAAGATGGCGACTTTATAATTAAAAAATGTTTAATACGATTGACCAATTTTTACGGGACGTAAGAATTATCCTACCTTGTTGTATATTGTCCTCTATCCGGATTTTCCAATCGAACGCTAGTTTCTGCTTGTTCCATCATAGCACTTTGAATATTTATTTAAACGCGATGTTGCATCCTAACTCTCGATTGCTCCGTCGAAACACCTGTCGAGAATATTCACTTGTGACAATAACATGGATATGACGAACTTTTCTTGGAACTCGCAACTGCTCGTTTTGTGGTTGTTCACTTCGGATACCCACATAGCACGTAATATATATAATATTACATACTATGTGGGTAGTTATTTAACAATAAATATTTCGTCACGATGAACGCGCGAGATCTACTTTTGGCGCCATGTCCGCACACATTGGTTGCGTTCAACAGAGAAAGCTGCTTTGCAACTGTTGTAAAATTCGTGAATCTGATTGGTACATGCTCTTGGATTTAACCAAAATAAAGAGCATACTCCAATTCACGAATTTTACAACAGTTGCAAAGCAGCTTTCTTTACTGAACGCAGCCAATATCCTTCAACAAATGGATGAACACTTGTATTACGACGGACGCACGATACTCTTCTCGGAATTTCCGACTGCCCGTAGCGTAACATACATATTCCGGGTGCTTATTTGGCGATATTTCGTCACAACGAACGCGTAATACTTACTTTCGGCATTCCCACCGATGATTTGAAGACGAAACTCGCATTCGACGAGCCGCAATCACAACAACGGGACAACTCGTAAAATACGTTATTTCTGTTAGGGCACAATTCGTTTTCGGTCAGTATCGCCAACTGAGAACATTTAACACAGCCGAACGCTGTTGGCCAGCAAATAAAGGATCTATTGGATTCGTTATTTTTGATTAGCTGAAATAGTTTTTAAAGTCTCCGCTAAGGGCCACCACTTTCCAGTAGAGAACCTCTAAAGTTCTATGCACAATGCCAGGCAACAGACAATAGGAACAGACATTAACTAATAGGAACAGGGAATAGAAATAATTGACCAATATGATTTCCTATTCCCTGTTCCTATTGCCTATTGCCTGGCATTGTGCATAGAGCGTAATACAGAGAATCGCCAACTTGGTCATGTAACCAGCTACTCAGCTACTCTGCGATTGGCTGGCATAAACATGTACGGATTTGGATATTGCGACGCCAATGCAGAACAAATGCTTATATATATATATATATATATATATATATATATATATATATAAGCATTTGTTCTGCATTGGCGTCGCAATATCCAAATCCGTACATGTTTATGCCAGCCAATCGCAGAGTAGCTGAGTAGCTGGTTACATGACCAAGTTGGCGATTCTCTGTATTACGCTCTATGCACAATGCCAGGCAATAGGCAATAGGAACAGGGAATAGGAAATCATATTGGTCAATTATTTCTATTCCCTGTTCCTATTAGTTAATGTCTGTTCCTATTGTCTGTTGCCTGGCATTGTGCATAGAACTTTAGAGGTTCTCTACTGGAAAGTGGTGGCCCTTAGCGGAGACTTTAAAAACTATTTCAGCTAATCAAAAATAACGAATCCAATAGATCCTTTATTTGCTGGCCAACAGCGTTCGGCTGTGTTAAATGTTCTCAGTTGGCGATACTGACCGAAAACGAATTGTGCCCTAACAGAAATAACGTATTTTACGAGTTGTCCCGTTGTTGTGATTGCGGCTCGTCGAATGCGAGTTTCGTCTTCAAATCATCGGTGGGAATGCCGAAAGTAAGTATTACGCGTTCGTTGTGACGAAATATCGCCAAATAAGCACCCGGAATATGTATGTTACGCTACGGGCAGTCGGAAATTCCGAGAAGAGTATCGTGCGTCCGTCGTAATACAAGTGTTCATCCATTTGTTGAAGGATATTGGCTGCGTTCAGTAAAGAAAGCTGCTTTGCAACTGTTGTAAAATTCGTGAATTGGAGTATGCTCTTTATTTTGGTTAAATCCAAGAGCATGTACCAATCAGATTCACGAATTTTACAACAGTTGCAAAGCAGCTTTCTCTGTTGAACGCAACCAATGTGTGCGGACATGGCGCCAAAAGTAGATCTCGCGCGTTCATCGTGACGAAATATTTATTGTTAAATAACTACCCACATAGTATGTAATATTATATATATTACGTGCTATGTGGGTATCCGAAGTGAACAACCACAAAACGAGCAGTTGCGAGTTCCAAGAAAAGTTCGTCATATCCATGTTATTGTCACAAGTGAATATTCTCGACAGGTGTTTCGACGGAGCAATCGAGAGTTAGGATGCAACATCGCGTTTAAATAAATATTCAAAGTGCTATGATGGAACAAGCAGAAACTAGCGTTCGATTGGAAAATCCGGATAGAGGACAATATACAACAAGGTAGGATAATTCTTACGTCCCGTAAAAATTGGTCAATCGTATTAAACATTTTTTAATTATAAAGTCGCCATCTTCGAGAATACTCGAATGCAATTGGCCATTTCTTACATTACGTCTTACGTTATATACAGCTATAGCAATTTCTGCGTGAAGGCTCTCATATAGAGGTGTGAAAATTATCAGAATAATTTTGATTTCTTTATTTATTTTCTTTAATCATTCTTTTCAATAATTTCTAACATTAAAAAATATTAAAAAATTTGTCATTAATATATTTTATAGATTTTAAATGATTATAGATTTGTATTACATTTTTTATAGATTGTATGTATTTTATGTGATATGTTGCTTTGATTTTACGAAATATCCGTAATTCGTATGTCTGCTGTGCATGAAATATAATTGATATTTTAATCGAGTTGCGTCCTGTAGACCGCTCGTCGAAATTGTTGAGTGAGGTACTACATGCCCCCTAATATATTATAACTTTCGGAATAAATAATTCTAAAATGTATGAAGCTAATGCGAGTTGCACAAGTTAGGTAAATTTCGGCGCTTATCTCTCGAGAACGCGTAAGCGTCGTTAATACATTATTGCTTGCGTAACAAATGCTTATTACAACTTCTTGTTTTTTAAATTTTATTTTCGTGTACCTGGAATTTTACCTTCTGACTTGCGTCAGACTTTCTTATTTCTCGAGACGGGTCTTATTTCTCGAGAACGCTACGTTAATGTAGTTTGTGCAGCAATAGCTTACTTGAAACTTGACGAGGCTCTTGTTTTTGAAATTTGTTTCATACACCTGAAATCTCACCTTTCAGTCGTATCAGACTTTCGTGATTTATTGCTCCGAGAACTAATGCCGTGACGTTATTGCGAGTTGCATGATGATTACTTGTTATGATTGTATTGTCTTGTTATTGAAATTTCGATTGTGAATTTTTGATAATCCATCTATCTATGTATTGCGTGGATCTTTTGAAACTTGTTTTCTGAGAACACGTGTCACGACCTTAATACGAGTTGCACTGCGATTGCTAATTATGAATGTAGAAAATTCTGTTTTTATTTGATGTTCTGATTGATTACCTCTCTATTCTCCATTGATCTTTTGGAACTCTTTTTTTGGATTTTTTGCATTTGGCAATTTTGGAACTTGTGTTTTGACAATCGAGAACCTTGCAAATCTAAAGACAGAAACATCTAACTTTCGTTCCTGATCTGGAAATTTACTTCAAAGATACTATAGTCTAATTAGTTTCTGCTGCGATGCTCGGTGGCAAGTACAAGAGTAAGTACTGTTCTTTTCTTATTCTTTCATTGATCGCTTTTATAGAAAGGTGAGCTACGATAATTTTGGTTGGAGGACGTTGAGGTTGTTAACGAATCAAAACCTGCAAGTTTTTATTTATGGAAAATATCTCATAAACAAATTGCGTATCGTGAGACAATGATTAAGATAATTGTCAAAGATCGTTTGATAAGTATCCGTTATATGTTGTCTTTCCGTGCATGTGTTCAATTTGGACTCATTTATTTATTACTGATGTTTTCCAAAAAGACGCAATCCAAAATAAAATTTGAAATCATCGCTGCTGAAACCCAATGAAGGAATTCAACAAGGATGTCCTCAAGCAGGAAAGTGAGCAAATTGATTCCGAGAGCGTTGACACAAAAACCAGAAAATCAAATAAAGTCACGCCGAAAATAATGGCAAAATTATCGGATAAATGCATCGCTCCGCCTTGGCATTATTCGTTATGTTAGTCACGTGCACTGAGTTGCGTTTAGCCCATCTATCTTTAATGGTTCTTTTAAGAACTATTAAAGCATCTTGAAGAAGGAAAGCGGAAGGAAAGCGGAAGAGACGTAACTCGAAACAGGATTCCCTTTCGTCTTTTATTTAGAAAGACAATAATAAATTGTACAAATAATACAAAATTTGGAAACCAAATGTTCTCGGTGCAAACTATATCGAAGGATAATCGATTGTATGTTTTTCCTGGATGTCATGACGACTATTGACGACATTTAAAAAAGTCACATACGGTAGGAAATATTCGCCAACAAGCATGCTGACAACCTAAGTGTACATACATATGATGGCCTCACGATCGATCTCTACGTAACTGTAATAAATTATGTTAATGTTAACGGTATATCTTCGAGTTATAGACATTGACTTAGATCCGATTTATGCTCGGTGTAATGCAAGGCCCTAAAACGTAAGTTCTATAATGTCTGATGAAAAAGACAATCATACGTGCGAATAAAGAAATCATAAATTATCGTTGTATGCGTTTCATGAATGTATCGCCACATTTTAGTAATTGTTATTCGTTTATTTTAGATTCGTTGCTTCAAGCCGTGTTAATGAGTTACGGGGATAAGATATCGTATTGTAGGAAGCAAAGATAGAGTAATCAAAGATACAAAGAGAATGCCTTTTGTCGAGATACTTGTATGTGATATTGATAAAACGATATAGAACGATGTTGAAGTAGATCTCGTTTAATTAATAATTTCCAGAGCAAGAAGTTTGAATGGTTAGCAAGGATCATAATTGATTCGTAATTGGCATTCTATCATTAACAATTAGTTTTTAATTTTTTTCAGTTCTTAAGAATTTCTACGAAAATCTCACAATAGCAGTTTCTTTTTAATTAAAAAATAAATTCTTTTTAATTAAAAAATAAATTTGGCCGCGTAGGTATGTACACGGAGAAAAATAATTTGTTGGCCCAGCAAATTTCCTGCTGGTCTAGCAAAATCTTTTCGTTATTATATGGACAACAAAAAGATTTGCTAAGAGTACTAATCACTATTTGCTAGATATAATTTGCTGAATCTATAAATTATTTTGCTATAAGAACTATGATGGATTTATATGAGCAATTGCAGTTTTGCTTCGATAGCAAATAAATTTGCTAAGGATACATTATTTTGCATTAATAGCAAATTAACGTGATTCTT
>NW_022639692.1:173022-181170 GCF_010583005.1 Odontomachus brunneus
ATATATATATATATATATATATATATAAGCATTTGTTCTGCATTGGCGTCGCAATGTCTAAATCCGTATATATTTATGCCAGCCAATCAGCTGGTCACGTGACTAAGTTGGCGATTTTCTGTACTAGAGGTTTTCTACTTTCCAGATGGAGTTAAAGTGCAATATACAATCTGTACTTTTCAGCCGCACTGCTGAACTGGTGCAATAAGTTAAAGTGAGAAAACATATACTTATCTCACTTTAACTTATTGCACCAGTTCAGCTGAAAAGAACAGACCAATGATTAACCAATGGGACTGACCGAAATGGTTGCACTTCTTACTTTATTTAAAATTTATTCGTGTTGTTTGTTCTTTTGATACCTTTATGAGTCTTCTTCAATAAACTATTAGTCATAAGCAAGTAATTTAACCAATCACAGTCTACTATTTTCAAAAATAATGGAAACAATGGATCAGACGCATATTGATTTTATCAAATAATGTTACTCAACAGCGAATCAGAAGTCCTCTTATTCTATCATAGAGATATATAATACGTTATTGAAAGAATTGACGAACACCTGCTTTACCGTTCGTTTAAAAAAATAAGTACCAAATTCTATAAGAAATATTGAATCGATTTTTTTTTATTTGCACAAATTTTATAAATCCATCAGATTTTTCTTTAGCAAATATTCTATACATTTTCAGTACTGGAATACATTATTTTGTAAAATGTGACAAAAAAACCTTTGAATGATATAAAAATTTCCTAGCGTTAACAATTTTAAGACAATTTCTTAGATTGTTACGTGTTCCTAATTATTTCGTTTTGGATTTAGATGCTGTAAATTATGTGATACAGCTAATCCAGATGTAGTAATATGAAAAGTGTTACTGATTCTAGATATTTAGTTTCGAACATCACATACATGTGAACGCTGGCGTGGTCGTAGTAATATATACTAAGAACTAGATGAAATTATGATTATAGAACTTGGTTGAAGTTGCATAATTCTATATCATTGTTTTTCCAAAGTATATATCATCGTCGTAATATTTTTCATTGAAAATGTTACCTCTCGAGTGATTAAAAATCTATATTAATAAGTTAAAATCTTTATTTTTCTTTAGCAAAAAATAATTAGCGATTGGTAACGCAATATCTAAAAAGGCTGCCTCCGTCCACAAGACCGAAGCAATTAAGTTTCACCAGCAACTGTGGATGTTATATGGTCCATCGTGCGTGCTAACTGATTGCCAAAAGCATCGAAAACGTATTTTGATCAAACGATATCAGCAACCGTACTCATATTTATATATGATCTCTACTTGTAGAAAAGATATGATTATATATGATCTCTACTTGTAGAAAAGATAAATATATGTGAAGAAATATGAAAGAAGAGTAGCACGACCATGTCAATAAACATCTATATATACATAAAATCGATAATTCTAATAATTCAAAACTTTGCGAGCAGAATACTGACATTTTCAACAAAATTTATGTATTAATTACACGGAATTATAAATATTTTTACATAATGAAAACCACGCGAAAATGGATTGGTGCATTGCTTAATGATAAACAAATATAATGGATTGTCTGTGCTGTGACAAAAACGATAAAATATATTGCACAAAACATATACAATGCAATCCAATTTATTTTCGCAATTCACGTACGCAACATTTATAATTCTATATAAATATACGTAAATTTTGTAGACAAATTTCAATATTTTACCGATAAAGTTTTTTTAATATGGTATCTCCTTGAGTATATAAAGAAATATAAATTTACTAAAACGTATATTTAAGATTTGAGCACTGCTAAGGCTTCTGTATATTTCAAGCCTTCTAAGATGTAAGCTAAATTTTCCACCGATGCATCCTCATCCTCCTCCGCCCATATCTCAAGCATACTCTTGCACTGTTCGTACGGTGTTGATTTACTTTGGAAGAAAGCAATCTAAAATGCATATTGCACGCTCAAATTTTATTGTTATGAACAACGTCACATTTCTACGAAGAGGAAATTGTGCTTACCTCATCGTTGGTATAACCAAATTTTGTCGCCAGCTTCTTCCAATCGTTTTTCAGACTCTCTGATAATTTCGCTACCATTTCCGGTGTGACTTTATTTAATTTTCTAGTTTTCGTGTCAACGTTCTCGGAATCAACTTGTTCACTTTCTTGCTTGAGGACATCCTCGTTGAATTCCTGATCGTTGGATTCTGGCGGTGGTGTTTCCTCAGTTTCCAATTTCATATCGGACTGCGTTTGCTATAAAACATCGTCAATGATAAATAAATAAATTCAAGTTAGACATATTCATAGAAAGACAACGAGTAACCAGATATCCACCGGACGATCTTTGGCAATTTTTTTTATCATCGTCTCAAGATACTCGGGCAATTTGTTTATGGGATAATTGCCATGAACGAAGAAATGCGGGCTTCGTCTCGCCAACAATCTCAGAGCTCTCCAACCAAAATTTCCGTCATTCACCTTCCTGTATAAGCATAATGTCATCAATGAGAGAGATATCACTATAGATTTACACAAAAACAGAGAAAAGAACGGCGCTTACTTATATTTATCATCGACCATCGCGGCAGGATCTAACTCCACTATGGCATCCTCAAAATATGTTTCCAGAGAAGGAAGGAAATCTCTGTCCTTAGATTTGCAAGCTTCCAGATTGTCAGGACACAGATTCCACAATTTCGTAAGTTCTGGACTATCGAAAAGTAACATAAATCTAAATTGTATACTCTAATATTTTAAGTTTTCGTAATGTGGGGGAATGCTTGAGTTGACTTTCAAGTTGATGTCAAGTCTTGTAGATTTATTTCCGACGTTTCATGAACATTCCAATTCATTTCCTCAAAACATCAGATTCTTCTTTTCCCTAAAGAAGCGAACTGAGTTGTTTGTGAAGCAAATTCATGAAGAATGCAGCACTAACTCGGAAGCCAGATCAAGCAAGTTGTACACTCATTTCTCAGTATCAAGTATCATCTACTTCAGAGCACTGAGGCAACTTACTTTCCCATGTGATATTTGCCAACTGCTTGCGCGTCCCTGATAACGTCCCCGATTCTTCGTTTTGGTCTCTTTGGCTTCCGCGGCTCCTCGTCAGCGCCAATGTCCAACGCTGGTCTCTTAAACGGTGGACAACCCTCATTCTTCCACGCGTTCCAATGCTCCTCACGTTTCAGGATATTTTTTACTGTCTCTGCGAACGCCGGTCCGTCGGGTGGTGTCTCGGTTAGTAGAGCGTACACTTGATCTGTGGTAGCTTTCACCCATTCCACTTGATCCGGCTTAAGCTCGTGCGTCTCACTTAAAAGAGACAAACATCATAGTGACTCGGTAACATACATGTCATCGTACATCTAATTTAAGGAAAGCAGACCTTGTCTCATAGCCACTGGCAAGGAAGCTTTGAAAAACAAACATCGTTTTATGACTATTCAGAGGCATTTCACTAATTCATTCACGAGCAATTTGCTAACTCGGTATGTGTGTATGTGTGTATGTGAAGAAAGGAACTTGTGAATCTTTTCATACGTGGTATTTATCATGTTGCATTAGTATTGGGAATACTTACGCCTTGAATTTTACAGTGCTATTCAGATACTGGAATAGAATGAGAAACTGCAGCAATACATATCGCCTGAAGTTGGAATCAGACAGCTGCAATTCCAGCAATTTCTGATTAGTCAAGTATTTGGCAAAGTAGTGAGTTTCCTTGTGAGAGCCTTCCATTGAAGAATCCATTTTTATGCATGTTGTTGGATAACTACGTTGCTCTTCCAATTTAAAAGATGAAAATGCTGATAGCACATTAGATGCATGCTGTAAAAAATATATGCTTATAGTAGCTTATATAACTTATATAATACCTTATATAGCTAAATAATTATGTGGTAAAGTTTTATATAAACATAATAAGTTGGTATAAATTATTTGTCATTTTTCTATTAAATTTTCTTAGAAAGTTCGGGTATTGAAAGACAAATAGCAAATCTTTGTACGTTTTAAAAAAAAGACTAAGTCAATATTCATTTTATTTTTATAAATCATAAATGATAATTTTAAACAGTTTATAATAATTGTCAAAGAGACAGGCTTCCACGCCGATTTACCTGAAACTTCGAAATATTGTGTATTTTATTGCGCAAAAAACGAATATGAAAATTAAAATCGTCCTTCTTGAGTAAAACAAAAGTTATAAGATGCTAAGAAATAATAATTGTGACGTTTTTGAGAAAAGCATAGTTGGATTTTTAACCAGTATTATAAAGTCAATGTACAGATTTTGCAATAAACATGAGGGATCTGAATCATATATTGCAATTCTACTAAAAATTTAATGCTGTTACAATTACTTACACAGTTAACACTGTTAACAATGGTTAAAGCATAACATTAAGAAAATAAATAACATTTAAAATAAGATAACACCTCCTTTTAAGTTCTCAGCTAAACTAAAGAAAATTCACACAGGGAAGCAGTCAATAAACCATCCTGATAAGGCATTAAAACAATTTGGTCCTAACAGGATGATCTCACCATGAAAATATTGATTTTAACATTGCGGTATTAGCATACTTCTGCAAAGGCTTACCAAACATAAAAATAATATTAATTTTTAGGGAAAATGTATAAGGAACCATTGTCATGTGTCTCTAAAACTGTTACTAATAGGACATTTTGCTTGCTATATTTGAATTTAATAAGTAAAAATTAGAATTGGTCTTTTATCTGTGGCATAACATGGCTAATAGACAATATTATTATTTGAAGTTGAATAATTTCAGTTTTCAATCTTATTTGACAAACTTGACATAATTTTTGCATCAATCTAATATTTACTTGGTCACAGAGAGAAATTACTTACAGCTGAAAAGACCTTCCAGTGCATCTTATTGTAGCACTGATTTGGATTTCTAAAGAAGTCTTGCAGTGCCCAAAACTTTCTGTACAAGTTATAATCAATTGGTATTTTATTTTCCAACTTATCGTCATCCTTGTTGATCTGTTCCAATTCGTCTCCCTCAGCCTTCTCAGATCCAAATTCTGTGTAATTCTCAAGATTAAACTCACTAACAATGTTCAGACCAGATCTTTCAGAAAAGGGAAAGAACTTGGCAAGGAACAATAAGATTCTGCCGCAAAATACTGTCTGTTGAGAACGTGATAGTTTTCTCAACAGATCGTTGCACATTCTCAACAAATTATTTTTGCAGGCACTGAAAAATAGATCTTCCTTCCATACGGAGACATTGTTCTCAACAAAGGTAAACAACTGCACACATCTGTCCAGAGTCATTGAATCAAAAATATCACCAAGCAACATTACCGGCATACTTGCCGTTGCTAAGTCCTTTCTGCATAGTTCTATGCAAAACGTAATGTATAACTCAAGGGAATGCACATTGCCGGAGGAGTTCTCCGTTAACACTATCAAGAGAGTGTCTCTCAGTGCTTGATCAATCGCCGCTTTTCTGTCTCCGTCGTTCGCACAACGATCGACGCATTTCTTTTGAAACGACAAAACGTCCGAAAGCTTAAAATATTGTTGCAGATAGACCTAAAATGAGGCAAAATGTTTTATAAATACGTCAACTTAAAGAGGTTAACTTCAAAAGCCGGCAGTTTCACACGCCATATCGCTCCTTTTAAACGCTGTACTCACACTATAGTCTTTCCTCAGTACTTCGAACATCGTCATGATGATCTTTTTAATCTCACCACCATGGACTTGTGTTAATTTTACCAAAAATAAGCGTGATTATATATAAATCTGAACTTATCACTAATGCCTAATTTATAAACTCCCTCAGACATATGTAATACTACTATATGGATAGAAGAGATATTTTCCTATAAGTAAGAGTGAACCACATTGAAGGATAAAAGATAGGCGGTTATTGGCTCTATAGAAGAGAGTGGGGAAGTGTTTTATGATCGCAATGCGCAAGCGTGGTGACAAAATGTAAACAGATTTATTAAAGAAACTGAGTAATTGATAATTAATAAGAAAAATAAATATGGAAAGTGTCTATAATAGTCTATAATTTATATAATTTATATAAAAATATAATATATGTACTGTTATTGCGCACAGACTATGGTGGAGGAGCAAATGTCACGCATGCGCTTTAGACAGACAGAACACTGATATTGGCTGCGTTCAGCAAAGAAAGCTGCTTTGCAACTGTTGTAAAATTCGTGAATCTGATTAGTACATACTCTTGGATTCAACCAAAATTAAGAGCATGCTCCAATTAGATTCACGAATTTTATAACAGTTACAAAGCAGCTTTCTCTGCTGAACGCAGCCATTGAACAGATATTGGCTGCGTTCAGCAAAGAAAGCTGCTTTGCAACTGTTGTAAAATTCGTGAATCTGATTAGTACATACTCTTGGATTCAACCAAAATTAAGAGCATGCTCCAATTAGATTCACGAATTTTATAACAGTTACAAAGCAGCTTTCTCTGCTGAACGCAGCCATTGAACAGATAAAAACAGACGAGCATTGGGTGCGTTCCAAAATTCAACTTTGGTTACCATAGTTCTATATTTCATGTTATACTATAGAAGATGGTAACCAAGGTTGAATTTTGGAACGCATCCCAGGTGGGACGCTAAGCAGACTATAGATGAAGCTTGTCACTTTTTAGCACCTTATAACTTTTGTTTTATTTAAAAAGTGAACGATTTTAACTTTTATATTCTTGTTTTGCACAATAAAATATTCAATATTTCAAAGTTTCAGGCAAATTGGTAAGGAAGCCCGTCTCCTTGACATTTACTAAAAATAGTGATAGTTCAATATTCGAATAAATTTTTCAGTTTGATTTTTTATATTGTAAAAGATTATTAGCATTTAAAAATTCAATATATATATTTTAAAGAGAGTACTTTTAGTTTTCTATTCATTCTTTAATCAACATCGAAATATTAAACACTGACTGGTTTGTCTTTTGTAGACAATAAAAGCTAAATGGATATTTCTGCCTCAATATTGAATAATTCAGTGGAAAAAATTACATCGCAATCTGCAAGCATGTATGTTTAAGAGAAAGAACAACACTTTCTAATGTGTGTTGTAAATTTTATTCATCTATAATGTTTTATTCATGTGGAGTACACAGTTTAAAAAACTTCATCAAAAAATTTTACATTAAACTTATTTTGACTTATGTTTATGTAGCATTGTAAAGAATGATTGAACTTTGTATTTGATAAAATATCTGAAAATTAGATATGTTAAATTATAAAATGCTTCTTGAACTATTTTATTTTATTTTTGTCAAAATTACAGCTTGTTGAATTTTATTTTTTTGTGACTGAGAAAAATAATCCTTTAATTTTATAGCTGCACTTATTTCTTTTTACTTTATTATATTACTATTTTTGTTTTAATATTAAGATTATTTTCTTCAATTTTAAATAATGAGTAAACTATATAATGTTAATAAACTCCATGTTTAGTGTAATTGTGTGAATACTTGCTTAGGACCTAGACATGATGCAATAATGAATTAATATTATTATTTTCAATATAAGTTCAATATAATTTATATTTTCAATACAACTTCACAATTAATTTGCGAAGTAGAATCTCTATAATGATAATTGCAATAATGTTATACAAGACATTCTACATTTTTAATATTTTATTAAAATATACATTTCGTTCAGAATACAAAAGGAAAAGATATTATATACACTTGTTTCCTGAAGATTTTGCGCAATAATGGCGATAGTAACAGATATAATATTTGCTACAATAATAATACACCCGCAGCAATAAACAGTATTGGTAATTTTACAAATATAAAAAATTGATGAATCCAATTAATGATAATCTTACAAATTCCAGTTTGCAGCTGCTAAAAAAAAGCTTAATTAAAAAAAAGAAAAGTACATATATTTTTCTTCCGTCGCCGTTGCAAGATTTTTTCTTCGCATTAATTAATCGCGTATAATTAAATAAAACTTAAGCAGAACAAAAAAAATCAGTAAAAATTAAGTGATACATTAACGTCAACTGATCGATGTTGAAGAAACAGCGATTATATATATATATATATATATATATATATATATATATATATATATATATATATATATATATATATAT
>NW_022639692.1:181472-183075 GCF_010583005.1 Odontomachus brunneus
TATATATATATATATATATATATATATATATATATATATATATATATATATATATAATTTATTGCGAAGTTTGTTGTATTTTGAATTTCTTTTTCCTTTTCATAGTATTTAACCCTTTATCGATATCGTTGTATCAGTTGCAAAGTTTTGCATGCATATCAGTTGCAAAGTAATGCATATAAATGTCAGAGTAAAAAATTAATTCATTTTTACAAATTAATTATTATTATATAATATTATATAATCATTATTACTTTATTATTTCGTATAGGACTTTTTTCTGCTAATCTTGTATATTTTGAAAACCGGCAAGAAGTAGACCAATAAAGGGTTAAAGAGTGACTCGAATCACTTATCATTTTAATATAAGATAGGTTGTAGGTCCTTGACGTGATGTGGGAGATGTACTTTTTAGCTGTAATATGTTGAAGTTAGCGTATCTTTTGCGATTCGCAAACTTCTTTGCGACAGTTATCTCTTGCAAACAATATTACTTTGTGCAACGTGTGTAATATATTCATTTGTACGTATTTTACGCGTGAACGCTAAATATTGTCATTCTCTATCTTTTTTTTTTTTGTTTCTTTCCTTTGCTTCTCCTTTTATTCATACTCCCTTTTTATTCGACACGCAATTCAATAAATATCATCCCAAGCGATAGATTGCATTAAGACACTAAAACAGAGATATAAACTTACAATCTTATAATATTCTCGTAAACTTTTACTAGGCAAAATCTCCTACATAATACATCGTTCATTAAGATTAATGTAATTTACGAAGTACGTATATACAGTGTTTCGATAACGTCTTCAATTTAGTAACAGTTTCGATAACGTCTTCATTTAGTGATGTATTCAATAACATCGAATTATCTAACGTAATTAATATACGTAACGCGTAAATTACGTCACAACAAGGCATTAAAGAGTAGTAGTTGAGGACTGCAAAGTATACATGATATTCTGATTATTTTGGGAGATACGATTATGTAAGCACGTAATTCTCTCTTTGATAAGCATAAAAGACATTGATACTCCGGAATACCTCTTTGGCTATTTTCCACTTGCTTGAATTGTAATCCTATTAATTTTTATTATTCTGTCATTTCTCTCCACTAATATAGTCCTACTGACAGTTACAACATACATATGTATCTGCTTAGGTGTAGTTTTGAAAGAATGGTAAGATTATATATCTCAAAATATCGTGCTTATAATTTCTGCGATGTATCGTCAACGCCAACAAGGCACTTTTAAGGCCTTTATTGCTATATCGACAAGATAACGGTATGTAAAAAAAAACAGCAAGATAGAGCTCTGTCGTCTCTTCTATTACTCTCCAACTATCTCTGTTTAAAACAAATTTTACAATTTTGATATAGAACATGCGCGAAGTGTATATATGCGTCATTCTCACAAATTCAACATATAGATTTCACTAAATCCTGTATCTTTCTCAACTTTCTCGAGATGACATTCCATAAACTATTTGGTGTTAATCTTAAAGTTGTTGCAATCTTTAGAAAATAGCTTTTCTCTTCAATTATTTCATATATATATATATATATATATATATATATATATATATATATATATATATA
>NW_022639692.1:184447-229003 GCF_010583005.1 Odontomachus brunneus
ATATATATATATATATATATATATATTTGGCGTAAACATATATTTTCATTAAAAAGTTAGTGAATTTGCATTTTCGCATTTATATCGCTCCTAGAATATTGAGGCAACAATTGCATCTGATGCTGAGAAGCGAGATACGAGAGAGAAGGAGAAAGAGAATTCGTGTATATTTGAAATTAAGAGATATAGATATCACTACAAGTGTCCAATTAACGTGGGCGATAATGTTAGCGCTCGTTCGCTTAGAGCTGTATCCGTATTATTCTACTTGAGTCGTAATAGCTACGTTTCCCGTTATAGCGATGCTTAGTATTCAGACCGTGTTTCAAACATTAGAAACGGGCGATACTTAAAGCAACGCAACGCAGAGTACACGAGGACATCTCATTTCGAAGGAGAATTAACAAAAAGAAGAAAAGAAAAATATTCATCGATTAATAATATCATGTATATAAAAGTGAATGTAAGATATACGCACCAATTTTCATGATCCAAAAATAACGAGAGACTTTGAGTTGCTTTTTGTCTACGATATGTTTCATCACAGTTACGTGCATAATACAAATAGTAGTAATAATAATAATGCAATAATAAGAGTATAAAACAATTATTTATGCTGCTTCAAACATTAGACATCTTTGCGACAGCGATAAACGCTGGACTAAATGAGGGATTTATGCGATAAATAAAAAGAAGCGCTATATCTTACTAAGAGTAGCTTAGCAAGGTATAAACATGTTTCGTGAAATTCTAAAACAAACGAGCCAGTTCGATCAAGACATTCTATAAAAGCTTACGTAAACCCGTCGAATGAACTCTTTCCTTAAATGACTACGCATTAAATTAAAGCTAATGTACACAATTCGTAATTGCCAATATTTAGCGCGAGTTTGTCGTGTCGACTATGCATGCGTGGCCCGCACTACGACACGTTACCAGTATCTTAACTTCTAATAAATTATTTACATCATTTGTATGTGTTAACGCATTCGGTAATATTGACTTTCAACAAGCAACAATGATTCCCTTGTCATATAAGTTGCACGGCAATAACAACACTCGCCGATTGCGTTACGAAGGCTCTGAACGAAAGTGTTACAGCATTACGTTTATTTAAAAAAAAAAACACGCTCGATTTCGGGATATCAATTTCTGTGAATAAATAAAGAGTATTATTGAAATACGCTGTCGAAGATATAAAATATAAATCGACGCGTTCAACGTTTTCGTCATACATATGTATCGCGTATATATCTTTATTATTGCGAATTTTTAGATTTATTACACAATCGAAGATGTGGCCTTCGATATTAGTGTCATCATCGGTATACTTTTATACTCTATAAGTTATAACAACTTTCATTAAAATGACGGACAATAACTATATTTAACACTTGCGTTCAGAATTATACATATGTACAAACTTTCTATTTTTTCTTCTAAGACACCGACTTATGCATCTCGAAACACTAGAATTTTCCAGTATTTCTCTATTAGAGCGAGCACTTTTTTTGTATGTGTATATCTCTCATCCGACGCTAAATCCTATTACTTGACGGATAACTGATATGGAATTAATTGACTGTGCATTATGTTACGGTATTTAAAGTGGAATTGAAAACTTCCAAACATAACTTGCATTGATATAGTGCGAACTGATTCCCCCCTCTCCCCATATCGTTAATTAGCTACATTTATAATTTCGAGATTCTTGACACACTTTAATGTTGTCAGTTTCATGTTTCGATAAAAATTCTGTACAAAGTTGTTGTTATAATAATAATCGTAAGCTTTGGAAGATTTCATCTTCCACAAATACTTGTGCATGTTGCATCTTATATCCTAGTTCGAATAATGACGTTAACTCTTTCATGAACTTAATGAAATTAGTGATTTTAATTGATGAAAACTTTGATGAATCTAAGAGTTAAACGTAAAAAAACAGATAAAATGATTAAAATATTTACCACGAAGGAATAATAATTTTCGCAATCTGAGACAATTGCCCGAGTAATATTTGAAAATCGATATGTACAGACGTATCGAGTTTTTTTAAATTTAAATTTTTTAAATTCTTACTCGAACTTATGTTTAAAAGAAAACTACTTGGTTTCAATACAATTTAGACATTTTTTTCTTGATAAAGTTTCTGATGCAACCAATGGTCCAATGAAAGAACTTGTTTTTTATCAATCCTTACTTTCATAAGTTATGTTTCCAACTTCATCGAGAAAAAAGAATTATCGAAAAAATTATTGAGACTAAGTGTACGCATTGTGTGATATGCAAGATATCGGTTTACGATCGCTAATCCATTATTGCGATCGCCAAGGCCATTTAGACGTTTGTACACGAGTCAGAATGATTTCCCTGATAGCTTACGTATTAACACTTTCTTTCTAACAGGACTATCTCGCAGGATCTCCTAAAACTTTTCCTTGGTGGTTTACGAGTATAAAGAATGAACAACTTTCTCTCTTATATTATTTAGCAACAGCAGATATCGTTAACCCCTTGCATTGACATTTAATTGACATTCACACGAGACATATGTCTATTTAAATCTACGCTCAGAGAGAACAAAAACATATATTACATTACGTGCCTGAGACGTACTGGACAATTTAGGCTCGTAAATAATAGAATGTCTGGGAGACGTAATTCCAATGCAAGCGATTAAATGTGATCGTAAAAATTCGGGTGTGCATATATATATATATATATATATATATATATATGTATATACATATACACGCACCCACACACACACACACACACCCACACCCACTAGCATACTGGAAACGATCATGCTGAAGCTGTGAGAACATACCATATTATTCAACTGCGAAGCCACAAGTTTCTTCAACCGCCTGCGTAAGCTTGTCAAGCATCTTTTGATAATTCGGATAATTTTGTGGTATGTCTATTCTATTGAAACAGGTATGTGCTTTTGGTAGATTTTCGCTTGGAGCATCAACGACGTGGATTGTGAAAAGTCGAGGACCTGCTGCTCCCGTTGATCCTACACAGACAGTAATGAAGTATATATATGAAACAGTGAATTTGAATGTGAATGCTAAGTTAATAAATTATTAAATATGCCTAATTCAATATAACATGCATAAATATTAAAATGAAGTCCTAAAAAATGTTTAAAATATTCAACATATATTTTATAGAACATATATTAATAGAATAAAACAGAATATTTTAAAATATTTATACTGTAAATAATATTAATAATATAAATACTAAATTAATAAATTATTAAATGCGCCACATACAAAGCAATGTGCGTAAATATTGATCTGAGAGAACCTCAGAAAATTTTTAAAAGTATTTAACATATTTTATAATGGAATAAAATAGAATATTTTAAGACGCATATATCAATGTAATTATTGGTATTTGTATATTGAATCGCTTGAAAATATACCTTGCAATGCTTTGAATCCTTGTAACGGGACTCTGGAACTGCCGGTAACGAACTGAAGTAATCTCGCCCTCATTTCTTCGCCATACGACTCTACTATCTGCCAAAACCATTGCACAACCGGTGTATCGGGTGTACAGTGCTTAAGTCGAGTATGCATCTTCCAATCGTTTATGTCGATAGTGCCGAGACCACCGATAACTAATTCCAATTCACGTTCGTCGAACGGTCTTAATAACAGTGGAGGAATTAGTTCGTGGAATCCTTTCTGCAACGCTAAGAACTGTTGCTCAATACCGCGCATAAATCGATAGTTGACGTATAAACGGACGTATTCTCGTTTGTTCTCCTCTGTTACCGGAATGTCTTTACCCCCCGGCTTCAATTCGTGATTCTTTAACACTCCAAAACTGCTGTGTTCTACAGAAAATGTTGCATCCAATACTCCATCTATGCTATTTTCTCTGATAACATAAGATACAATAAATTAAAAATTTCAGAAATTGTTCTCGAAGCAATACATACGAATTAATATGCAATATATCGATTAATTATGGAAGATATGTAATTGGATAGATGAAGACATGTCACTTACAGCATCCACGTAAGGCTTCTATGCAGTTCCGGATCGACACCCTCGATATCACTTAGTGTTATAGCTTTGTTAAGCAACATTTTATAGAACGGAGTTGTGAAACCACCATCAATATGATGGCCATGAAAAACAGCAATGCCTATAATCCTCCCGGCGAAGTGGAAGTACGACAAGTGTTCGGGATTTATGCCCGAGTCCGGGTTAATTTGAAGTGTGTAATTGTCGTCTCTCGAATATTGAAAGAGTCCGTATTGCGGATTTAGCATCTCATGTGATAACAGATACAACCATTCACGCGCCACGCCGCCGTAATCGAGGCCTTCTTCACCGCGAAACTTCACCATAAGTCTTTTTCGCATATCTTTCGGACGCATCTTCATTATCAGTCTGTATGATTCCTGTAAGAACGAGATGTTGTTTGTGAGTGTGATGCGCACGTTGAACTCGGGATAGCGTTCACGATTCTACGCATTTAGCACGAGATCTTTCAGAACAAACAGGGAATGCGTTACATATAACACGTTATACATTAAAATAATTCTCACTTCGAATATTTCGTTTCTCGACACTTCCAGCCGGCAGTGACCACTTTGAGGTTGAAGGGCATTTAATTCCGCCCGAAGACACTTCAATTTCGCTACTAGATCACGTTTATATTTTGGCAGTAGCTCGTTATCCATAAGTTCTTTAGGCAATTCCGACACTGTTTGAGCGTTTTGCGGTCGCACATTTTCCACTGAAAGAAAGAGAAAGAACAAGGAATTTATCACACACGAACGTTTAGATATTTCGCACAATTCACACATGTACGAAATTGAGGTCTCCGATTTTACCGTTCCTGAGAAGCATAAGTCTTCCGAAGTGAAACGGCATTTTTGTCAAACAGAAGACAACCTAACAGCTCGACGTTACAACTGAGACTGAAAGTCTCGTGTGTTCTTTCTACTTAAGTTGTCTTCTCATTACTTAAAACGAAGCAGGAACTTTCGAAAGAAGGATATGTATGTGGACGAAAGACGGAGGAAGGAAAGCTGGAAGAAATGTGAAGGATAATTTGCAAAATAAAATAGAGTACAAAGAGCAGATTTTGACAATGAGACTTAATCGTTCAGGTAGACGTACTCGCAGATAAGATAAAATTGTGACACGCACACAGACACAACCTTTTGTTTTGTTTTTGTAGAAGCAAGCTGATTATGTGATTCATATATTTCTTTATCAAATATGTAAGATGCATATAGACTAGAGATAAGACTTTACATAAGATTTCATACTTGGCATCATCAATGCTCTTTAGCTTTGATTCGAATATTTCTGAATCAAACGTCGTTTTCAAGTATTCGCGTAACAACGAAAAGCATATCAAATTTTCACGCGCATATAACACGTGTGCGTGAAATAATATATTTCTTCTCTCCTGCTTTATAAAAGAGCATGCTTTTAAGAAATTTGGCGATAACTCACTTGTCGGGGAATTGTTGTTACTTCCGTTTTCATTTCTCGTTGGCTGCTGCGGAGTGTTAGGCTGAACTATTGGTGAACTCGTGGTATCCGCCTCGGCAGTTTCGTTCGTCGTAGAATTGCTTGCGTTATTAGTCGTTTGATTATTTACGTTATTATTTTGCCTCCTACTATCGGCAGAACAATATCGTTATATCTTCATAGTAACAGTTATCTCTAATAACAATTATGTTTGTCTGTGACAATTACATTTCTTATCTATTCTATGTACTTACTTCAAAAGATTGCTTATTATTTGACTGGACAATCTAGGATCAGTAAATTGCGTCGTCCGGTTATTGTGATCCACAAAATACACCCGTCCACTTTGGGTCTGCCTCATTTCCCATCCACTAGGAAGAGGACCAAGTTCACTCGTCAGTTCATTAGCTTGTAAATCACGTGGTATCCTTGGGTCATGCCAAGTAGAAGATCCAGTAGGTACATGATAGAAGTATACTTGACCTTGCTGGGTCTTTCTCATCTCTATTTGCACAAATAATAATTTTGTAATAATAGAAAGCATAGAAGATTGTACTTTTTCATGCTTTTAATATTTAAGTCTCAACAAAGGTTTCAGTTTAAAAAAAAACAAAGAGAGTAAAAATATAAACAGCGAAATTAGAGAGAAGACAATACGTCACGAAGGTCGACGAGAAAAGATATCGAATACTGTCATTGAATTCGTACCGTAGCCACGAGGTAAATCCGGCGGCTGCGGGGGGTCAGTTCGTCTGTCGCTACTTGGCATAACATTATTTCTATTTCTGTTGGTGCGATTAGGCCTTCGCGGTTGGCCGCTATTAAGGCCGCGTTCTAGTCTTCCGTTGACATTTTGATTGCCGTTCTGTTCATCGGTTCCTCTGACCACGCGTCGTTCTCTCACAGACGACGCTGGCGGTACATTTCTTATGTTCTGCTGATTTTGTTGTTGCGTCGGTGTGTTCCTCGGTGTATTCTGCGCCGAGCTGTCCCTGCTGGGAGTTTGACTCGGTGTCCCGTCGCCGTTCCATTCGGGCGAAGTATGTCGCGCAGGGCTCTCGTTTCTCACGTTCGGGGAGCTCGCGCTACTGCTAGGAGACGTCGGTTCCGACGACGGAGGCGGTTCGGGTGTTGTCGGTATAATAGCATTAGGTCTGTCGATTATCAATATCATCCATATAAATCTCATGTTGCACGCGCCAGTGTTTCGATCGATATCGCATAAAATATAATTACCTCATAATAAAGAACAATTTTGAATAATAATTGTAAATACAGGATGCCTGAAAATTAATGATATGCTCATTGTATGCAGGCAAAACTTGTCAAACTGAATAAAAAAAGTCCTCTATCATTTTGCAAATGGCCATGTAGATTTTTAATTATTAATTAAAGAAGATTGATACGTTTTATCGCACACAATTACATACCAGTCTTCTTTAACTGATAACTAAAAATCTACGTAGTTATTTGTAAAATGATAGAGGATTTTCTCGTTCAGTTTGACTCAATGTACAAGCACACGACGGCAGACGTTACCATCACAGTTCATCTACCGTATCGCGTGTGATCATTCATCAAAGTTCTCTAATTAATATTTTCAATTTTTACGTGTTCGTTTGAGAAATAATAAAGGAATTTTATGTTCAGTTTGATGAATTCTACCTGCACACAACGGGTGTGCCACGAATTGTCTGACACCCTGTATATTTATAGCGTATAATTATACAGATATTTTTATTGGAAATTCATTCGTATATATATCATATACACTAATAATTATAATATGCGCTTATAATTATAATTATACGTATATAATTATACTTATAATATGCGCTTATAAATGCATATCTAAAATCGTTATTCGTGCATATATATTCGCCATTATCGGAACTTCAAACACACAATTAATACAGTACAATTGATACTCATAGATGTGAAATATTACCGAGCATTTGGACGGATCCATTGCGTGCTTTTCGTATGGTGATTTACATAGTAAAGCCGGCCACTTTGCGTTCTCCTCTCTTCCCACCCGTCTGGTAAGTCATTCGGACAACTTAAATCTCCGAGTACATCCACCACTGCATTATGACAGACTGTATTGCTCACTGCACCATTGTGACCATCTCGTGATAACAAGGACACTACAATTTGCCCCTTTACGACGTCTGTGTCGTCGGAATGAGCCTTGCATAAGTCCAATCGTTGATCTAAAAGTATACACATGTCGTAAAAAATAACTCTAGAAGAAAAAGGAGAAAGGAAAGCATACATAATTACAACGTACACAAGATGTCCCATTCTCCTAAATCGACAGATATAAAGATATTCAATATTGATTTCGAAAGTCTGAGGAAATATTGACACGAAATAATGCATTGTTTGATCAACTGTTGCAAAAATCTTAAATTAATTTGGATTCACAAAAAACGAGGTACATGCAACATAATATTCGGGCTTAATTTGGACTTAATTCTTTTGAGTATGAATGTGTATACTTTGCATATTTGTGTTTACATTACTTGGCATTTGTGTATACATTGCTTTAGCTTGAATACATCTTGCTTGAAAATCTATTTTCACACAAACACCATGTATTATAAATCTTGATATATACATATGTACATGGACAACACACTTATAATAGGATTAAATATAATGATATAAAATAAACACATACATCCAGTATCCTTAAGTCTTTGAATGGTATTCGATAATATGCGTACACATCCCAGAAACCCTCCACCCTGCTTTTTATGAATCTTCCTATAATTCCACACAGATATAGTGATCCCATCGTTTTTCCCAATATATCTGTACGAACAAGTAACAGTGAATTATTTTCTTGATAATATGCTAATATATAATAATATAATAATATGATAATAAATAAATTGTATATGTATTTTGGTTGGATTAAAATATAGCTACTCACAAGTCATAATGCTGATTCCATTTAGGATCAAGGGTGGCTTTACAGGTGTCTGTACTGTGACACTGGCCAGAACCATCAACAGTAATCTTAGCAAAAGGATCAGGCAAGCCTAAAAATTATTATTTGCTTCATTATTTATTTATATCCTTATATGTGTGCACCTTGAATTTCTGACAAAATATAGTACTCACGAAATAAATCTTTTCTAGCAAGATTACGGGCGCATAAAACTGTAACATATAAAAGCATTGTGATTGAATTTATTCCAATAATACGTGAACATCATATTGAATTATTTCAGTTCTCATATTTTACACTTTTTGATTGCCAATATACAATTTATTTTCCACAAATTACTACATTAGCACATCCTCACAAATTAATTGTACTTTTTCCAGATTTTGCATTTGCATTTGAAACATACTTCTGCATTAGCATTTGAAACGGAATTCATTAATAATACACAAAAGAAAATTAAGGGCACATGAAAGTATCAGAGATGCATGCAGCTTGGAATGTGCTGTGTATTCTTTCTGTAGTATCCCCGCTAGAGAATCCGATTTAGCGGTCTTTATTGTAGTCGGTGGTTAACTGCGTTAAATACAATAGTACGGAGAACACAATGCCCCAGAAAATTCCTCGTGCGGGCCCTGCCAAGGCCACTTAGGCAGGCCAGCTAAAATGACACATCAGACTTAATGACTATTCGGAATTAGCGTTTTCAGCGGCCTCCCGGGGAGTGTTCGCGCAGTGGGGCCACGGGAGCGAGCATCCGTCGAGGGAGTTACTATAACCAAGGGACTAGGGAGCCACGGCTCGCGTCCTTTGCCCAGGGCACGCGATATCATTTTATCTTGGAGCCTACGACTTCCCGTTTGACGTTTCGTCGGCGCAGTGACCCCCCGCGAACGGTGGTCACGGCGCGGGGCCATATTGAATAATGCACAATAAAAACAGGCCGAACGCGAGAGGATTTCTCGTCGGCGCCTCCGTCGTGGCTCCGTCGTGCCGCGACTTTCACGCTCGACGAGACGGGACGGAGGCACGGTGTACACGGCACTTACTCGTCAGACGAATCTTCGTGGCGCCGTTCCTCCTGCTACCGCCCGGATTCGACATTCTGCACGCACATTTAACGCTTCGCACCGCGCAACGGCGCTGTAATTGGTAAATAAAAGTCACTCGCGCGACTATGCGAACTTGCGAACGCGCGACGGCGACGCACTCGCCCGCTTCGCACCCACACCAACGTACACTAGCTGACGCTCGTCGCGCTACATACACAGCACTCTCGAGCCACCCGCTATCGACTGCGAGCGCTCGCTCGAACGCTCGCCAGCAGCTCGCGCGAATCGATCTGCGAGATCTCGAATCGAATTGCGAGCGGGGGCGCTGCGAACGGAGACGATGCGCGCGTGACCGTTACGTTTCTCTCTCTTTTCGGCGACGGCTTTCCGACGATTACGCGGGATTTGCGGTTCTCTGAGGTATTATTTGCAATTAAACCTATTTATTGGGAATTGAGGGTGAAACGATGATATCCACGTCGTCCTCGATGTATTCCGCGTTTCGCTCTCGCTATTGGAACATCTCCGTGCGCGTTTAATCAGTCTTTTTGTCCATTATTCGAACGTTTAACCAAAAAAGCGACGATACGTGTATGTGCATAATTAAGGTAATCAGTGATGCAATTCTGTAACTAGTTATTGCAGTTAACGATAGTTTCATTATTGTTGCGCAGTTTTTTCGTATCGTAAAAAACTACGTAACGATAACGAGACCATCGTTAATTGCAATAACGAGTTACAGAATCACACGTTCATTTTTTTCCGAGAATTCCCTTACCTTCAATTCCTTCATCTCGCGAATTTCCCAAATGTTCTTCGAAACATTGATTTGTTCCGATCTAAATTGGCCCGGTTTATTCCCGTTTAGAGAATTTTTCAAATGTTTCTGACAAAGAGAGACTTTCTCAAAAAAATTCATAATTCTAACAAATACAACAGCTTTGTTTCTTTATATTAAATAAGAATAATACAAGAATAATATAACAATTTTATCTTAATAGAATTCTTATTTTTACTGTGTGTAGCAGGCTCTCATTGTTAAATAATTTTTCATGTGTCTTTATAATAAAATATATTATTTCATGTACATACATATTCGTGCCGGTCAAAAGTATGAGATCATACACACAGATTAAAATGTTTATTAAAAATTATTATCTGGGAATGATTATATTCGATATTGTATATATAATTTTTAGTGCCCTCCCCTCTCCCCTTCGGAAACCTAGTCACCTTAATGGGTTGCAAAACGGTTTAGACACAATGAGCTTTTATCAAATTTTCAAAATTGAGAATCATTACTGACGAACTTGCTCTGTAATTATATTATTATCGTGTTTTCTGTATTATTATTAGTATGCTCTGTATTATTATTAGTATCGTGTTTTTAGTGGCATTGTTAATTATATTTTTATTGCATAATTCTATCGGTAATGATTATCAATTTTGATAACTTTAATGCGTCCCAACTTCATTGTGTCTAAACCGTTTTACAATCCACTTTCGACATAGTTCTGTCCCCGAAATGGCCAAATGCAACGCGTAGTTTCGAGTTCAAATTACATCATGTGAAACTTCCAGCACTTTGTTGTATAACGAGCGTGTCTGGTTTGTATAACGCGATAACGAGTGCGTGCATGCGTGCGAGACGCGTCCAAATATTTTCGCGTTTTGCAACAAACGCGCCGGAGTGGGAGGAGGAAGTGTCGCCGGTGTAGGCGAGTCAAGGTGTGAAAACATTCTCCCACACATCGTCTCATTATTTCCTTTTTATTGTTGAAGTCTTAGCGTAGAAACGTACAAATCAAAGATAAATACACACGCGAATAGTGAAAGGACAGCGAACGATACGGCCGTCGCGACGAATGTTTCAAGCGTCGGAATACGCGCAAACAAACGGCACGTCGCAATAAGAATGTGTCATGATACTGTCGTATTCTGCTGCTTGTCGTACTTAACACGATAACATGATTTAAGCTTACGAAAGTGCGATATGAGCACGTTAATAACCTTTATAATATCAACTGGCCTATTTCTACGAAGGGACTGCCGCTACTTCTTATTAGTATTAGCATTTATTAACATACAATATGCATGTTCTTAACTTCGTCGTTTTTATATACACTGAGAGAAAAAGTATTTACGAGATGAAAAATATTTATTCAGTGGGCACCAATGGCACATTTACTTATGCACCAAAATATAATTAATACCAACTAATACCAAATAATTTTACAGAGAGGAAAAATATTTCTCAAGTGAGCAGATATTCTTTTAAATTTTTTTTTTCTTAAAACTTTGGCTTTTCATTAAAACAATTATTTTTAAATTAAATAAAAGTATTTAAATTTAAGTAAATATGTTATTATAGATTCAATAAATAAATATTTTGTATGTTTTAGATTTTTTTTTTCTCTCAATATATAACACACGTTACATTTTGTACTATTATCGGTAAGGCACATTTGCGTTGTACTTAAAATACATAACGTGATTGATTCGAAAGTATCTGTTTATTGACAGAAGAAATGGATATGTAATGAATAATTTACTCCGAGTATTTTCAATATAATTTCGAGTTGAAATTCTCTGACAAATTAAGCGAATACTTTTGTGATCTCAATAGCACGGAGCCTGTGAGAAATCGCCATAAAGGACGAGTATCGTTCATATTTTACGAAGTTTTATAAATTGCGCTTTGCG
This sequence comes from Odontomachus brunneus, assembly GCF_010583005.1. Taxonomy (NCBI): domain Eukaryota; kingdom Metazoa; phylum Arthropoda; class Insecta; order Hymenoptera; family Formicidae; genus Odontomachus; species Odontomachus brunneus. The sequence goes on from NW_022639692.1 coordinate 196,666, forward strand.
CAATTCGGAAAAATCCGTGATTTAGGTGTTTCGCGATTGCGGAAAATTTGTTTCATTTCGTGATAACGTCAGACATATATTGTCCTCGAACACGTCTGGGAAGTCTTTGGCAGTATCGTCCCTTACAGATTAAATGATTCCGCGTTCGTCATCGATCACGGAATGTGTTAACACTGATTGCCGACTGTGCAGTCCCCGTCGTAATTAAAGGCGACTTGTTTCAGTTCTCTCCGCGAAACGTGAGGAACGCGTCCATGAGGAAGATGACACCCTCGATGATGCTGATGGACCCCTTGGCTAAGCCAGTATCGCGAAACGCTGACCTGTGGCTCAGCTTGTGGAAAAAGTCGATGTTCAATGCGCCAGCAGCGATAAACAACGCACATCCGATGAGCGAAAAGAAGAGGTCCTATAAGGTAAGTTGTTTCTCAGTCAGCGTTAATTAACTCTAAGCTACGCAGCGTGTACTAATTTGTTTTTCGTTGCCACGTATGTGACATTTATCACTCACACATTGTGGGTAATTTTTCCTCTATAGTATTTATTGTTTTAATTTTAATCATCACGCTTTCATTATGATGTTTGAGAAATGCAAAGATAAATGTCTACGGAACATATAGAGGGATAAAGATATTTGGACGCACTATCCTTTTTTAAATGATCTTATATGAAAGAGGGAAGTACTGCTACTAAATATTGCTGAATTACTAAATTGCTTCAATGTGAGCTCTAATTGCTTCAATTAAAGCTCAAGTAGAGTTAACTAAATTGTACTCTACTTTGATATATTAATACAACAGAAATTATATTTAATACAAGCACTTGTCTTGCAGCAATATTTAGCTTGTCAAAGTTTACCTTAAAAAATAATCGCACATATAAATATCTCTTTTACCCTTTGCATGTTCTGCAGTATTTGATGCAGTAGAAATTTGCTTTAACGTACCACACGGCGATTCACCGGTGTTCCCATTACGCTGCCGATGAACAAGCCGACCAGAATAATTAGATATCCACCAAATGTGCCCATGGTTATCATCGCGGTGTGATGGTCTCCCGCGTTGAAGGAATTATAGTGCAATCCAATAAGGATGCACACCAATAGCTGTGAACAATAATATGTATTTAACAGAGGCGGACATTAGTTTTCAACTAAGCGCTACGCTTTCTCTTTCTTTCAATCAGACTCAGACTCTCGTTCATCCTCTACCTTCATTTAACGCGCCTGTGGTAACCACAGCGGTAACGGTTTTTCACTGTCTAAGTGAAGGTGTGAACGTTGTTCGCGGAACTAGGTCGAGCCGAGAAAAGTACAGCGACTCTCGATACTATTATAAATAAAAGATTATCCACTCGACGTCCCAGTTGGCATAAAACTTTTGTTTCCAGACAACAGGTCAAGAACTTATAAATCTAATAGCACGATATAGCACGTCGGATCATTAACACAATTACGCGTAAGAATAGAATCTACTTCAAGCGTATCGTTAACTATGACTGGCGAAAGACGCGATCGTTACGTCCACGAGCAAAGTAACTAGATCTCAGAACTGAAAAAGAATTTTCTGAAAGTTACTCTACAGTTATATAAAAACACCTTGCATGTATTTCTAAATTTTTCTTTTAATAACAAAGAGATTCAATTTTTATTTTTCTGCATCATATTTAATTTTTTTTATTTTTTTTTTAAGAAGAAAACAATTAGCTAAAGTTATGCGATCCAAACCATAAAATTATAATTTTTAAATTTCTGTTTACCAATAGGTAGTGTCAATACACGTCTTTCTACATGAAAAGAGATTATTTCATCTTCAACAAAAAAGAGAGATTATAGGCGTCTAAAATTAATTAAAAATAGTTTTTATTTTCTACTAGTCGTGCCACTTTTATTCATTTCTTTTTAAGGATTAAGCTTGCCAAATATGAATAAAGAGCAGAAAATTGATTAAAATTGAAGCTTGACTTCTTGAACGATTGCGAAAAAATTTAATAAGTCAATAAGTCTGAGAAAAAATACTTGAAAATTTATATTTATAGGATATACAGTTTATTTACATAGAGAAAGAAACTTTATTCCACAGAAATTAGCTTTATTTCATAAAAATAAACTTTATATCCTACAAATAAATTTTCAAAGATTTTTTCTCAGTGTATTTTAAATCGTGTATCAAATTTCCCTCCTAATTTTTTTTTGAAAAGTAGTATTTCATGTAAGTTGAGTCATTCTTGCATAACTACAACTAATTAATAATGATAAAAAACGCTGACGAAAAGTCATGGAGAAATGTAGAGTGAATTTAGAACTACGACTGCAGTTCACAATTATGTAATTTCCCTCTCGAAGCCCACTACGGCGTCAACGTTAAAATTCAACCGGTTAGCCTTGACGCGATGAACACACTGGTACTGTACAGTGTATCTCAAAAAGTCGAGGGGTGAATCACCCACGTGCACGTCGATAGGCATACGATACGTCGCATTTACTACAGCCAGCCGCTCGTCATTAAGGAGTGCCACTGGCACAACATTGTCGATATAGATATCTATTCTGAGGCAGCATCAACCGTAGAAAGTAGCACAATGAATTTTCATTCATACGTCTCGTTGATTATTACGATCGTCGAATCAAACTTTTATCTTACTGATTTTTTATTCTATGTAAAATACACATTATCATCGTTATACATACATTTTACACTTATACATTTATTGTAGATATATCATCGTATATATTTTGTATTTATATGCAACATAACGCGCATTAATAACATTTATCGTGCAACTCTATTTTATCCAAAATTTATTATTAAATATGCGTGACAAAATATTTTCTGCTATTTTCATCGCGAAACCAAAGTGGGACAACATTGCATCGTTCAAAAACTTCATTATGAAACCAAATAAGAATGATTAAAATTTTATACGAGAAAACGTTGCATAATATAGGCGCGTAATTGAAATGTCATGACTATAAAATTGAGAGTCAACATTAATTTTTTAGTAAAACTAGGTAAACGTTTATCTGAATAATTTGAAATATTGATTTTCCTTGTTTAACGAGCAACATTTTCTAAATTACTAATTCAGCCTCATTGTTTTATATTTTGATATCCTAAAAATACGAATATATTGTTAGGAGCTTTAACTAGTGCAAAATTAGCGTACATAGAGAGAATCTTATAATAAAAATATATAGAATTTTGTAATCAAGTAATATATCGATATTCTGCCGTAATTTATCATTTCATTTTATATGCGTTACACTAAAAGAAAAAATATCTAAGAAATAAAATTTATTTTTTAAGTAAGTACTATAATAACAATTAATATTTACTAAAATAGTTTTCATATAAGAAAATATATTTTTTCTTAAAATCTAGTTTTTTATTCTGTTTAAAGAAAATAAAGAGAATTTATTCTCTATTTAAAATATTTTAATAAAATTTATTCTATTTAAAAGAAACTTAGCTTTTTTTACTCTCAGTGTATTTATATTTTAAAAACTGAAATGTGTGCTATTAAACAATTTGCTATGTTTCTAACGAAATTTTTACAGACTTTTTTACAGACTTTACGAAATTTTGACAGTCTACTTCTGCACTACTAGAAACATCATGAAATTGGGAAAAATTTATACGAAATAAAAATTATAATATTCTCTCCACGTACGTACGTATTTTTATACATGGGAAAAAATTTTCGATTAGATCAATCAAATTTCTGGTGAAATATGAACGAACCAGACATTGCGATTGAAGTTACCAGAATTTCGTTCAAATTGACAAGATTGTGAATGACTTGAATAGAATTCTGGTAACTTCAACCAAAATTCTCTCGTTTATTCATATTACACCATAAATTTGGTTAGTGAAACCAAACGTTTCTTCCGCATATAAGACTAAAAAACAGACCCAGTCCCGAGAATTTACTGTAAAGTTGAGATTTTATAACGCTGAAAAACACAACCGAGAATGGTGCTGGTGAATTCACGTTTTTAAGCGTTACAAGACACACAAAAGACCGAAAGTCTCTCGCATCATGGCGCGTAGCCGCAAAGAAGCCTAACGGAAACCCTCATACCGGTCGACTTCCGGGCAACTTGGTGCGACCGTAACGAGAGGAGAGAACGCTCTTGTACGATAATCAGCGCCGATTATGTCACTCTCCATTCTCGTCGCCTTACGAATCACGAAAGATATGTAGCGCGGAATGCCGTGCGCTACCAACAATGCTCCGACTGCGATCTGCGGACGATTTTCCCGGTCGGAAAAAGCGCGATCTGGATCGCAAATGGAAGCGAGCGATTCGAAATTGGGTCGGTCGATCGATCGGAAGGAACGGCGCAATGATGTTAAAAATAAATCCAAGAGCACAGAGTATGGCGGTGGCTTTCGGAGGAGGCTACGGCGACCTCGAAGATAATGTTTCTCTTGCGGCTCTCCGGGAACACGTGTTGCGAGAAACGCCGAGCGATCTACCGTAGACAGATTAATGCGTTTCGATGTCGATCTACAAATCTTTCTTAAAGCTTGATTTTATGTGGTTATAAATTCTAATAATAATAAACGGTTTCTCTCTCTCTCTTTCTTTCCGATAGAGAGCGCATTTGTCTTATATGCCGTTCACAAAAAAGTGGTTTACTGGAGAGGTTATTACGTGGCGTGTTATTCCGTAAAAAAAAAGAAAACAAAAAATAAGAAACAAGAGTCTACGACTAGCCATTTACGTTTCTAGTTATGTTAATAGACATTTCGTAACGTTGTCATCTCATACAGCTGGTTGAGTTCAGAAGGAGTTCACGGTTGAGCCGTGAAGAAATATCTAATTTACGATGTCGATGATTTTATTTTGCTTGTGATGCTACGAGGTCTGAGCGCTTTTACAAAACATACGCTTTGTATTTGTCATTTGAACGATTGCGTTCATTGATATGCATTACTAGTTTGCGTTTTACAAGACATTAAGATTGGTACTACGAAAGTGAAATGTAATACTATAACGTGGCGATTATATGTAGAAATTGCAGATACGCAACAAAGTTTGTATGTGTGTTGGTCATACTTATTATACTTACGAGTTCAAGGAATTTTATAATCGATAACCTCGTGATGGTAGCCATTTCGTCTGATCTGCAAATTAAAAGAGAAACAATAAGTGCACAAGTCAACGACGTCACTTGTTGAAATGAATAAGAATGTGTGTATATATATGTATATATGTATATATATGTATATATATGTATATATATGCATATCCGTTCGCAAAAATTCACGCACTGAGAAACGACACGCGGGACTGCAAAGTTATCCGGTGAATTACAGTTATGTGTCTATTGACGAACCCCAAAGACATGCACACGCAAATATAACGGCTACAAGCGCGGTATGTGAGTTGCATGAAAGTATAATGAGAACTATAAAGAGGAATAGAGACACGACAATCGATGTGAGTCGCATAAAAGTAGCCGGAAGTACGTGGTATGTGATTCGAGAGACACGTGCTTCTTTCTAGACGCGCTGAGGGCATGCACGTTATTGTGAAATAATAATGCAGCTTTAACAATGCGACATGTTATCGGTTAACGCGATCATAATATTGCATATAATTAATATTATATATGATTGCATAAATATTGCAAATATTATGCGAGATTTAATGTAACGAATCGTTGACGAGGCATATCTCACATTAAAATATGAAATTTTGACATAGAAATTAGCTGGATTTTTTTTCTCTAGAATTTTAATTGTCATTAGACAAAATTTCTGTCGAGAATCATTCTCGAGATTATATATTCTCGATTAACAATGCGACGTATTCAAGCATTATGCGAGATTTGATATAACGAATCGCTGTTATATATTAGTTATATACAAGTTATGTATTGAAATATGAAATTTTGGCACAGAGATCAGTTGGATTTTTTCTTCTTTTTTTTTTAGAGTTTTAATCGTTATCATAAAATTTCTGTCAAGAGTTACTTTCGATCAATAACACGATGAATTTAAACATTATACGAAATTTAATATAACAAATCGTTGACGAGTCGTGTCTCGCATTTAATTGTGATATTTGGACACGGAAATCAGCTACATTTTTAAATTTTATTAGAGTCTTATTCACAAAATTTCATCCAAAAATTGATCTCGAGTATACATTTTTAACCAATAATACAACGTATTGTCGACTAGCGCTCACAATACGTGGTTAAATATGTGAAATTTGATGTAACTAATCGTTGGCGAGTCGTATCTCACGCATTTAAATATGAAATTTCGACACAGAAATAAGCTAGATTTTTTTCTTTCTTAGTTGTCATCGCAAGCATTGTTTCGGACGACATAAGATCAATGCGAACGTAACGCGTCGCCGAAACTTTTAATCGAACAGTCGTGTCACACTACAAAAAATATAAAAAAACTACGAGAAGCATGTCGTGAATCTCTAATTGCGAATTTTTCCCAGGAAATAAACACTTATGACATATAATTGCATGAAGCTGCGATAAGCGTGGCTTAGCATTTCTCATGTGGAATCGTCATGAAATCGTTGACCGCGAAAGTATCAACGCCGAACGCGCGTCGAGAGGAATTGCTCCGCGGTGTTGTCAAAGATAGGTAAATAGCACGTGCTTAATTGGCGCTCAGGCAACACTTTACGTCACCTCGTTGAGTGACTTGAGCGAATCGGCACGTATGACGACCATGACATACCGCAGATGGGTAGAATATAACGAAACTGGTAAATATAGCGCGGCGTGTGCGCTGCATATTTACATCGCGTCACTGAGCAATAGCGTGAGTATGTCAAGCGGCATAATGAATTTTTTCATCTCGGCACGTTTGAGTCATCGGACTGAAATTGATACGAATGACGTTCCAAGCAATCCTACTGATAAAAGAATATGACATCGCGCGAGTAAAATGCGAACTTCACCGAAAATAGTCGACATATTTCCCGGACTGTTTTGGTTTGAAAATAAAACAGATTATTTTTTAATATTATTAATTCATAAAATGCTTAAATACCAATTATACAAATAGAGATACATATTTATTTTATCGAGTCACGCATTGTAGAAACTACACTGAGAAAAAATATCTAAAAAATAGGAAGTATTTATACAATATTTTCCTAATATATTTTCCTAAAATCGTTGCTTTTTGTGCAAAGCAATTGTTTTATTTAAACAAAAGAATTTAGAATTTTTTTACAAAAATCTAGATTTAAACAAGTATATTGTTAGCATCCACCGAATAAATATTTTTTATTTTTCTAATATTTCATTTCTGAGTGTATTAAAAACGAAATAATAAAACTGAGAAGAAAATATTAATAAAAATTGCCAATATTTAAAAAAGTGTCGAGTCTGGTCAAATTTAGCAAACGCTAAATTTTGATTTGGACGACGCGGCGTCAAAACTTTGTTATTCACGACACGCAATTACATCGGAAGGCCAGCGGCGTGGATAACGAGATCTTATTATTATTCTCTCAATAACCGTGATTTCGGGCGATCGTAATTGCGATGAAAATCAGGCATCGAGATGTAAATCGCGGTCACACAGTACTCAAGAAGGGCAGCGCATTTTTTGTACCGAAAAGGAAGACACTTTCACGCTGCTCGCCATTGCCTTGACTCCGTTCTTACAATTTCCTTACGAGACGAATTGTGTCTGTTTCTTTTTGCGAGAAGAGTACTAAGACAAATCGCGCGAATTCACGCCACAAATTTTTCATTACGTCCGCACAGCGGACGTGAACGTCTCCATTTGTTGCTCTAACGTCGTGCTCGAATCACTGCAAGGTTAACCGACCCACAAATTAGCACATCAAAGGACGCCTCATGAACAAAGAAACGCGAGCAGATGTTGAAAGTACTTAAAGATCTTGGGGTATGTTGTGATATTCCTAATTTTTCAAAAGCGTGAAAGAGAAAAATTCGTTGAGACAGCAACGCGTCGTAGTGCGTACTTACGTGGTCGCGCTTGTTACGATTCACCGGTCACACAGTTGCTCGCGAGACGAGGGTTCAACGGCGACTGATGCTGAAGACCGACCACGCATTGTGGAGGCGCGTCAGCCAGCCTCGATTTTTACGATCGACGGAAACGCGCCGTCGGCTTTAACATCATGGTGTGCTCACGCATTGGGTGGAGTGTACACACATAAATGCTAAACGGGTCAGTGACGCTCATTTTGACGCTCGGTTTGACCCCAAAAAGCGGATATCTCCACTATAACCAGACGCTGACATAATTTTTCACGAGGAACGATACTAGAATATGAACGACTGGACGCGATCGACACTTATATAGCTCTGATATAATTATAACATTTCGTAATACGAAGGTTCTCAGAGAAGTCTTGAAAATTTGGACGCACGAGTGTGTGTATAGTCGTTGATACTTTGAAACATTCTTCTTATAATTATTGTATAATATGAAATAAGATTCCTGAAGATTCTAAAAAATTTTACGCACGGGCAGTCGCTGATATTTTTGAAAAATGTATTTTTCAAATTCTCTTAGGGCTGATATTTCTTAATAATAGTTTATATTTAGATTTAAGTTTAAGTACTCTTTAAATATTTTGTTAAGGAGTTTCAAATTAAGTCTAAATTTAAAATGTTGAAAAAAATCAACATTTCGAGTTTTAATATTCTATCTCGCACGATCTGTTTTCCTCGTACAAAGTTTTTGTTTGTACTTGTATTATTTACGAAAACCGAGATATTTTTAAAGTCCTTTTAGTCAATTTTACCACACACACCTTTGATTGCTGAAAGAGTCATAATTTGCACCGATAGCGGTAAAATCATCAATTAATCCAAAAACATACACATTGTTTGCCTTAGTCACTTTACTTGAAATTTATCGCTTATGTTATCGTGAAGATTTCATTAGAGGCAATTGCTCACTTCGACATTTCGCGATTTTATCATAATAAAATATAATTTATGAGATAAAAGAGAAACTATGAATCGGATTGACAATTACGTCGATTCTACGCGTCGAGCGTGACATCACGTTGCTTGTTACACGCTTACATCACGTATCGTCATGGTGCGAACAATATATTATACGAGGCTGACGCTCCAAGTTTCATAATGATTCACGTTCAATTTCCAGTGCACAAAAGATGAGCGTGAGAGATTTTTATATTCATACATATTTGCTTGTATCAAGGTTACGAGTAATTGCTTTTTTAATTAATTATCATGTTTAATTGACGATTAATATGAGCCAATTTAATTGGAGACTGTTTCATTGACAAATTACGGATCTCAACAAATTCAATCGAAGACTGTTCGTTTGGCGATTGATTTCAACGAATTCAATTCAAGATTGTTCAAATGAAGATTGATATGAGCAAGGGTAATTAAAGATCGTTTAATTAATGATTGATATGAACAAACTCAATCAATACAATCAAAGATTGTTCAGTAACGATTGATATGACCAATGCTCTCTCAACATACGTTCTACTTAACGCTTCTGAATAATTAATCTTTTCCACGTAATGCCACGATGTTCTGGGTACGAATATTATCTACAAACAATTGTAACGTTGAGTAATTGGACGTTCTTCGATTGAATTTGTTCGAAGTAATCGTCAATTAAGCGGCCTTTCATTGAATTTTCTAAATTCAATCTTTAATTAAGCGGCCTTTAATTAAATTTGCTAAGTTCAATTGTCAACTGAACGATTTTTTATTCCCTTCGCTCATATCAATCGTCAATTGAACAGTCTTCAACTGAATTTGTTGAAAAAATCAAAATCAATCGTCAATTAGTTGAATTGAAACATACTGGTTTAAATCAATTATTCCATCGAACGAAATTGAATTGATATTTGTACAACTCCGGTTCGTGTTCGAGTTTGTCCAGTTTTGACGCCTAATTGACTCGCTCACGCTTTTTTATTCTTGCCGTCTTTATTTTCGCCTGTACTCTTTGTAGTACGTAGCTATCTCTTCCACACGTGCTACCAGCAAATTATCCGCGACTGTACGCGTATGCATCCATTAGCCTCCTTTCGCCGGTTGCTTATGATACAACGTGTGCTTTTACGAGATCCCTGTAGATTTGGCACACCCTCGCTTTCTCGTCCAACGCGCGAAAAGTTTTGCCTTAAATTTATATGCACCAACGTGCACACGTAATTAAAAGGATATCGCCAATGAGGGGATTTTTTATGTCGAATGTATTAAATTTTATTAATATCAGAGACAATTGTCTCGTGATTAAATATGTAGAAACATTATTATACCATATGAGAATATAAAAAGCAGTCAAAATTTCTTTGGAGTTGCTCAACTGTAAAAATTGGAGTTCGCTCAACTGTAAAAATTCTCCTCGCTGAAATATCGTCTTTGCATATCAAATTTCTTGGAACAAGTTGAATCATTACTATTTATATAGTTATCTACCTTGCAGCGTTATCTGTTTTCATGAATCAGTCCCACGAGCGATTGTTAGTTGAACTCTGACATCATAGGGATGTCGTCGTAATGTTACAAAAATGTATATATAATCGCTAAAAGATAATTGATAATTATAGAATATTCGTTCAACAGATCACGCAAACGTCCCACTTAAACGACAGGCAACATATTTTAGTTATACATTTTTATAATATGATTTAATTTAATAATGGTGCATAAAATAAGCACTGTTTATACGAAAATCGCGTCCTTTGTAAACTACACAATATACGTAATCTAAATTTAAATATATCACTATATTAATACATGTAGAGTCATTAACATCAAATTACGCGAACAGATTTTGGAAATTGACGATGGCTTCTTATACCGAGAAATACCGAGAAAATATTACGTGCTGGGAAACACGAGTATTTATTTTGTAAACAGTTCAGGCTAGTTAACTGTTTTATTCGTAGAGCTGAACGGCTCTACGGACTGACGTTTAACAAAGTTTCTTAAGATGGCGCGATGGATACCGGTTCAAAGACGATAGCACGATAAAAACGATGTACCAGCAATCGTTATTTCTCCAACTCGTTCGTTTTATTAATTGCTGGCAATTTTTAACATCACATGATATGAACTACTTGAAACTCATGCTTCGGTTTTCTTTCTATTTTTATTCTAATATAGTTGTACCAGTCGACAAAGCAGCAATAAAGGATTGGCTCTTCATCCATATCCTGAGGAACAAACGTTTGCGAATTATCATCCAATTTCCGAAATTCATAACTTTGGAGAGATTTCTTCTCTTTTAACTGCTTCTCTCTTTTAAACGCGTTTCTTTTCAAAGCGCGCAAGTGCCGTTTATCTTTCTAAGAATCTTTCGAGTCGAAACACTTTTTGCTGATTAGCCGATAACCTTAGGAATGAAACAAGCAATGCCATTCTACATAGTAGAACGTCTTACTTCCGAATATAAAATGTCCCCTTTTCTTCTATTTGTCACGGCTAATTATCTGATTCTTTTCAAATTCTAAGATACTGATAGAATCGTGTGAAAGGATAGTCAGTGATCGTCATTCTTACGACGCTGTCGGCGGCCACAGCCGGGGTAGACAAGTCTTCGAAAGTAGGAATTGGTGCCAATTCTACGACCTGTCGTCTGGACTCGCGTTCATCGATCCTCTTTTCAAACACGGTACTCTCAGTTACATCAGTGACCACGCTGGAGTCGGAACTTTGCGTATCATCCGTTGTAGTAGAAAGATCTTGTTCCCCTCGGAGCTGTAGAGTTGCGTGTAACTTTGTGTTACATGTTTTTGTCTATAATTAAGTGCTCTCTGAATTTCTGAGAGTAAAACTTCATTGGAAAAATGAAGTGCTCACCGAGTCACTCGAATTCTCGAGTGATTTTTCATTCATATAGAGTGAATTCTTCAGTCGAAATTGAAGAACAGATTTGATGTCCATCGTCACTGGAACACATTCACCCTAATAGGCTGAAATATTTACTCATATATGGTGTCAGAATCCACTCTAAACATAAATGAAACATTCACATTTGCGACTTTAAGTGGCAATATTTTCACTATCGTTTCGAGTGAAAATATTGCTACTTTTCACTCGCTTTAAATGAGATTTCACTCCAAGAAATTTAGAAAGTACAACATTAGAGGAGATATTTGCGAAATATATAATCACTCGTTGTTAATATTTCGCGAAATATCAAATCTCTTTATTTTGTTCGTTTATACTCACGCACCCACTGCCAGTAGTCGAAAAGGACCCAAGTTTGGAGCAGATACAAAGTCATAATGAAGATCGATAATATACACATCACAAAATTATGAATGAAGACAGGATGTTCCAATAATTCCTCGTCGGAGATCTCGGTGATATCGATGTATATATCAACGTGTTTCATCTCCATTATCCCTGTCACTAGCATCAGGATAGCCCCCGTCGCACATAGTACGAAAGGCTTGCGAATTCGTTTCCAAAATGACACGCGATTATTTAACGCGAATAGTCGAACAAATCTTTATACCGCGAAATTTGACATTGTGAAACAACTAATAGTATACATAGAAGAAAAAAGTAAATGTTTCAGTTAAGGTGGAACGTTCGTTCTTTAAGATCACTGAATCGAATCGATTGTCATTGTGAGAGCTAATGACTTGTATATATTAGTCTTGTAAAAATATTTAACTTCTTAAGAATCATTGAACTGCGTGTCAAGAGTCGCGTCTGTTGCAATACAAATACGCAACGCAAGCAAACGTTACAACATTCAATCGACATAGTATAATGTTTTGCACCATAGTTATATATCGTATGTTATATCAAACGAGTGTTCAAATAATTATGTCTGAATTATGTAGAACAAAAATATTGGACCAGACGATTGTAAGCGTGCTGTCGTGCATACTTCACACGCTGAGGAGAAAATTATTTGAAAATTTATTTGTAGGATTATAGGCTTATTTACAGAAATAAGCTTTATTTAACAGAAATAAACTTGTATTCCATAAATAAATTTTCAAGTATTTTTCTCTCAACAAACATTGTCACTGAGCAACTTTTCTTCACTTCTCTTCACTTAAGCAACTTTCGAATCAAACACTCACTATCACGGGTCTGTCGGGCAGTATCTTTTTAACAAGCCAGAGGATCGCAAGGATAAGGCTCACCAGCATGCAAATAGGGTACAGAAAGAAAATGGGATTTCTCTCCTCGGGCAATGCTGGAATCGTGTCGTCCTTCTCTCGTGCGCGTTTATTCACATAGTGATGTACGTAATGAAAAATTTCAGTAGCCAATATGCATATCTGAAAGAGTATTTTCAACAGAGAAAGGTGTTGGATGTGACAGAGAGATTTTTTCTACGAGATATATATATATATATATATAGCGAATAGCAACGCTTAGCAGGTTTCCACTGATCGTGACAAAATCATTAGCTGAAATGGAACGCGGGTAATCGAACACCGCGCGATCTTCTTCCTGAAGCGATTAGAATTCGCGGTGTACGTACGCGTGCTGACACGCATGTTTACACGTAACGTCCGATATACGTGTCGTCGCGCGCCACATCGTGTACGATTACATAATAAAGAAAGAAACACAGGCGCCGCGATTATCGCGAGATCATCACACTGAATCACGACGCGACGACGAGGAATCTGGTCAAAAGGAAAAAAGGCAAACAGAAATTGGGTCGCCCGGTTGCATTGTTTAATATATAAAGTTATTTTACCTCGCGCGCGCATGCACGATGTGGCACGTAAAGATAACGACATTATCTCGAGGTATCACATGTCGCGTTCCTCTATTTCGCGAGGAAAGTAGATCATGGTAAGATTTCATCCACTTCATGTACATTTGAATTTCGTGAAAGACGACGTTTTTGAATTCACTCCGTCTAGAGAATCTTTCTCCCCTCTTTGTCAACGTGAGAATCAAAAAATTGGGACGACAGATTTAATCGACGTCAATGGCTTTTAATTCTCGCTCCAAAAGATAATTCGAGTATGATGAATTTATAAATTTAAATCGTTCCCAATCGCTCTCTTAAATGCAAGAGTAGATTTGAAATCGTATCCGATTTCTTACGAATTGGGCGCCATGTAGACTGACGTGTACGATGTGCGAGAGATCTGTCCTTTTGTGAAACTTTCCTTCGCCATTGTGATAGATAGCCGCAAGCTTAACAGCTTCCTGGAGTCTGCGAAGCTCCAACGTGGCTTCATCCTCGCTAATCAATCGCCTATTTTCGGCTTGACTCACCATTACATCGTTAATTATTAACGCAAATTGGCGGCGGATTCTCTCGCCGATGTAACCTAAATATAGACACCAAATTCGACATTTCTGGACTAACTGACAAGTGAACAATGACGGAAAGTGACGTACACTATTAACTCACGCTGCTTATCAAATTATCTCCTTTGGGAGTTGGAAACGGAGCCATGACTAAGGCATGGTTAAAATTAGCCGGCGTTGGTAAAATCTCAGATAATTTATGCAGATAGATGCGATTCCGTTGGGAGGAAATTAAGTGAGGTTAACATAAATTATAGTTGCAGAATTACGTAAATTCTTCTTATACATACTTCTTTCATAAACTTTAAACTGTCGGCCTTAGTTCAGATTAATAGTTTTTTCTTCTTTTTCCTCTAAATTATTATGTTGTACGATTAGGAAATTTTCCTGTAAGAAACAACGAATCGTTTCGAATAGACAAACAGCTAATGAGAAAACCTTTACTTTTCATTCTCCAATCCATCTCCGTCTGATCCCTAAGAGGTCGACATATATTATTCCCATATGATATGATAAATCCTCACGCTTACTTTACATTTCGACCGCGTTAGGTCTGCAGGTAGATATTTTTCTTCCTTTCTCTAATCTCCTGGCATCCTTAATTTTTATCTCATTTTTTCTCCACACATGCTGACACATCATCATCAGTCGCGGACACCCCACAGATTATGCGTTCTCAAGCTGAGCGTGTATTTCTCTTCATATTCGCAAACACTGCGTAGATACATAATTCTTTTCTTTTTAGATAGATGAAACAGAAACGTCATCTCTTGTTGAATATATTAATTAAAATTAATGATAATATAGGGTCTTTCAAAATATATCGCAATAAAATGATGAAAAGTCTGATACATTAATATAAATAAAATAGTAAATAAAACATATATAAATGTGTGATTTTATTATATTTTTGCATTTGCCATGTTTTTGCCAGCGCACGCGCGATTGTTTGACTAATCGATCACATATTTTACGGCGGTAATTTCACGAGCTCGACAAATTTGAAAATTTTGACAGTTCTGGGAAGAAGTTTTATGATCCGAATTGGACATGACGACAAAGATACGCAAGCGTCGTGAAACGCGTTTTGGAAATTTTCCAATTGAACGTTGCTGTCTTTCTGACAAGAGAATATCGGAGATGTAGAGAAAGGCACTCTTTGTGGCCGTAACATTGCCGTCGCTATCGCCGTAAGTATCCCTGAAAAATATTGTGTTGATCCCTTTCGATGAAATATTAAATTATTTTCACCCGTGAAAATCAAGATCAATGTGACAGACGTGCTGTATTTCCTCAAGGCTTCTGACGTCACTTGCGCGTTCTATTTCGGATTTCTCGTTTGTATTAACTGAAATCAAACGCACGTGTGGTTCTATTTTAATTTTTATTCAAATTATATGCCCGCGAGTGCGTCGTCTCGTACAAAACCACACGAGTCGACAAGTAAATCCGCTTTAACTGTGAACCGTACTCCGTTACTTCTTTATTGAAACCTTGTTACATTAGTACAGTTAAAATTCGGAGTCACAGTTATTTGTAGCGTCACTTTGTATGAGTAAAGTGCTATAATAAAAATTTTAAGTATCTCCATCTTAACGGCCAAACGAGAACGAGGCATCGAAGCTAAACTTAGGTATGGCTTTTTGGACTGGCATAAATACTTTCCTTAATGAAAGCAAACGCCCTTTACACCGGACTATAAGTTTTACGATCCTTTCGAACACGGTCGACATTGCGCTACGTCTTTACGACACTTTCGAAAATATCGATGTCGTGCAACGCGAAATTCTCTGATCGTGATTCTCTTCCTCTGCCGAGCTATCGACATTTTTGGAGAATTACAGAGATTCAATAGGAAACGTTTCTATAAAAATCTTTAAAATCTCTATAATCTAAAATCTCTAAAAATCTCTATAAAAATCTATAAAAGTATATTGAACAATATACAGAAGAAAAGGACATGTTCTTGTTTGGAAAATATTTTTGTTTTTGTCATGTTAATCTTCAAATAGTCTTCCATATATATATTGAAGGAAAAATTACCTTAAAATCAACAAATATTTCTTTGATGGGTGTCATTAATATATTTATTTAAATCTAAATTCTTTTTATTTAAATCAAATATTGTTTACCTGATTTAAATAAATAATATTTGGTTTAAATAAAGAGAATTTAGATTTATAAGTAAATATGTTAATGGCACCCATCAAAGAAACGTTTATCGATTTTAAGGTAATTTTTCCCTCAGTGTAGCGTTAAGCAAAGATAAGTTGCAAAAATATATTTTATACGATTTTTAACGAAACTTATTATTATTCAAAAATAATTTTCATTAATGAAAAACAAACAAAACATTGTATTGAGAATATGACACTTTTAAATGTGAATTATACTCGGGTTCTCTTGTATCCATTTAAAACTAATATACTCAAATTAACATTGTTTGTTTCATATATAAGCAACGATATATAATTTTGTTAGAAGAATATTTAAACAATTTAAACAATTATTTGTTGAACTGAGAAAATGTATTGATGCGCAAGTGTAACTTAATATTTAATATTAAATAATCTTATTTGAAGATTAATATGTCAAAAATTAGGTTCTTCAAGAATGTATTTTTTTCTGTATACCAAAGTAGCTTTATTACAATAAAAATTGTCAGATTTTACTCTTAATTAATCTTTTATTTATAATTTCACATATTTTATCATTCTTACTTTCAAAAGTGCATACGATTACATGATACATTCAACCTTGCAATTATTGACAAATCATAGTAGCAAGTATAGGCGACGTGAGTAAAAAAATGTTAAATCGCGAAAGTCGCGAAAGACTCATTAACAAGCGGCACCATGCAAATTCTCACGCTGCAAATTGCAGCTCACAGTCGATTAGCGGATGCTTGGAACATGATGGATATAGACACGGAGAGAAAATATCTAGGATATTTTATTGTTTTATTTATCCTTCGAGCTGGCGCCCAATGTATAATTATAAACGGAGATGGCACATTACGCAACGCTAGCACGCGCATTCGCGGATGAAGCATGCCTTTTTTCTGAATTCATCGCCTCCTCGCGTATATAGTCATTCTCTCGGCGACTTCCAGGAGGAGAACACGTGGATGTCCCGTGTAATTGTATCTCCTCAATGGCGCCTCCGCTCCTTTCTCCGCCGTCTGGACGACCTTGGCGGTGCGATCGAGCAGAAAAATCCGATTTGTTTCTTTTGCCGCTATTACCGATCCGATAAATCTCAGGTAATCGTCGACGAGACGTCGGTGAGGAAGACGCCGCACGAGGAAGAAATCAATTTTCCAAGTGAAATTTATTTCTTGCCGTTGCGGTTGAAGCGAGCCATCTCTTCGCGCTCTCTCGGCTTGGCCGAAGGTGGAGAGACTCCTAAATAATTCCCCATTGCGCAACTCTCCCGCGTGTATACTTACGCTGTGCTCTGCACGCACATGTTCGCGAATACGATGAGTACGCGCGCACTCGTACATACGTTAACGAGTAATTTATTTAACGATACGCGCTTTTGCGACGCACCGCTTCTCACTTATTGCTCATCCGCACTCCCGCTACTCGCGATAGACGATGCGAATCTCAAAGAGAAAAAGAAATCTACGAGTCCCTCATCATGCTCTGAAATGGGTCGAGAAAGAGAAAGAAAGAGACAGCGGAGAAAAGGAACAGGTTTCCTGTCTTGAATTCCTTGAGAGATTAACAAAGCGTGATCAAAGATCTGTCGAGAATTCGGTATTTTGAAGGAAAGGGCTTTCCTAGACTAATAAGGGAGATTGGGTCTGGAAGTCATACGAATTAGTTTATTACAATAAATGGAGCAACACATTCTTCTCTCTGATATTGCTTGTATTGTTTGTATTATGTTACACTTCGTTCAGTCGACTAAATTACCGATCCGATAAATTTACTTGATATCTGATAGATTTACTTGAACGAATTTTATAAGTAGTAAGTAAGATCCTATGAATATTCAACTACTTCTCTTCTGAGTGCAAAACTTGCATGGAAGGTTTCAACAAGAGTTAACTGGGAGGTCGTGACCTCGAGGGATAAAAAGCGACGCTAAAAAGAATCTCACAAAACGTCGAACATTTATTTGAGGGAACGGAAGAATGTGCGAAATATCCTTTCGATGTGGAATCGACTGGTCCAACTCCCGGCGTGCAGAGATTCAAACTCGAAATTGTCCAGTTACACGTGACGTCACGCGGAATTGACGGGTTAATTGTTTTCTGTATATCTCGACGCGAACGATGTGCAGGTGAAAGAGCCGCGGCTGCGGCTAAAACAAGCGAGAGTTTGCACGATGAATCAATCCCGGCCGGTACTGCGTATTTTTGGCCGCGCATTGAGAATTCGTAGGTCGGTTTTCACCTGTACGGCCAGCTCTCCTCAAATCCGCCCCGAGATCTCGAGGTACGCGGGAGGTATGCGCGATGGGTTATCTCTCCCCTCGTGTTTGCACCACAACGCGGGGGTGGGTAGCGGTGGTCGTTGTTTACGTCTCTCCCTCGGGAAATACGAGGCAACGCAGGCGTGCGTGTGCGCGCGAGGTAACAAAGATAGGGGCGCGCGGAAATTCCCACGCGAAATAATATTTTCCTACGGGGGAAAGGAAAATATGACGCGGAAGAAACAGACGGTCTTCTGGCCCCGGTGAAAAATGGCATGTTCGAACAGCCCCGACAAACAGCAGACAACCCCGTCGTGATCCCGAAATCGTTTGCTCGAATTATTTCGCGAATCTCGCTGGCTTTTCCGCGCGAGACAAGTGCCATTATCGACTCTCCTCTGGGATACTTTCCCCTCTCCCCTATATACGAGTAGGCTTTGTTATTATTATCATTGTTATCGTTATGCGAACGGCGTGATTGTACCTTTTTATAACCAGTCACGATGCAAACGTGAGCAAAACAGTGTTTTAACCAAGTGAGAGAAAGACGGCAAATGAGAACCAGTCGTGGTTTTTTTAGCACGAATGTTTAAACTTATTGGATGGATAATAATGTCTAACGTGTCGACGCACGCGCTGAATATTTTTTCAGACTTGCAACATACGAATCAACTTTCCACGTCAGATCGATCTTTTAAATGATTAATATCTGTGTAGAAACAAAACGGGGATCAAAAAGGGCTTAGATAGTTTTTCTCTACTTCTATCAAGGGTCTGTAGACAAATCTATTTAGGCTCTACACAGAGATATACAGAGTAATGCTCTTACAAATTAGCACCTAGACTTGTAAATCTGACTAAGCCCTATCTTGGTATGCCTAATTAGACCCCGATTGAAATGAGGCTCTACTTTGAAATTGTTCTCAAGGTATAATAAATTAAATCTTTCCTCAGCGTACTTTTTGCCATCTTTTTTACAACTTTTATTGCAATATTGTAACAATTTTTCTTATTATATATAATACTATTATTATTATGAATATCGAACATATTTTTACCCTTTTTCTCTGGCTAATTTATCTATTTTTCACTCAACATCACAAAAAAATTTGTAATACTCAAATTCATAGTTACTTTAATGTAAACTATTGTAACGCTCATGAAAATATTTATAATTAATAAATATTTATAAATAATAAGACTTGGTCAGTGATCTCTATGGTTTCAGTAAAAAAAAAACGATTATTTATTAATAATTAATGGTTGATAATTATAAATATTTTGATGAGCGTTACAATAGTTTACAAAAAAGTAACTATGAATTTGAGTATTACAAAATTTTTTGTGAAGTTGAGTGAAAAAAATAGATAAATTAGCCAGACATTTTGACAGCTTTGACGCATTACAACATACTACACTAATTTACACATACTTTATTCTCTTATCCTCTTACGATATTAACATTAATTTTAAGTGTTGCGCAAATATACCTCCTGTCTCAGCTAGGAGGTAAAAAGTATTCCGGCGCGACGCGACGGCATTCGCGGTTCGCGCGAATCCGCCGGCAGTAAAAGTGCATTTCGGTCCAGCCTTGGAATCGCCGGACAAAAGCTACGTCGTCGGGCCCGTCTGTGCGAACATGGCCGGGTTAAGCGACCCTCTTCGCAGTTTCCTCGCTGCGCGTCCACGGGCGTTTCATCGGCGGGTTTATTTTCGGTGTCCGCGCCCGCCGTCATCGTCGCCTTCGTCTCCGCCTCCACCTTCGCCTCCTGTCAGCCCGCGAAACCGCACACTTCCGGTATGCGTTCTCGCGGAATGCAGCGCAGAAAACGCCGCGGCGCGAACCGCTCCGTTTTTCGATCGTTTTCATATCTCCCGTCGTCGCCGTCGCAGTTAACCCAGTTACGACGGTGATTACTTATTGCTTTACGGGCGGC
This sequence comes from Odontomachus brunneus, assembly GCF_010583005.1. Lineage (NCBI taxonomy): Eukaryota > Metazoa > Arthropoda > Insecta > Hymenoptera > Formicidae > Odontomachus > Odontomachus brunneus. The sequence goes on from NW_022639692.1 coordinate 217,279, forward strand.
GCGGCCGCGTCGTTATTAACGCATCGCCCGTTCTCGCCGGTGCACGGCCGCCACGTCGAACACACTGGGCTCTTTGTCGGCGAAAGAATTCAATATTAACGCGCGGCACGCGGCGTCGTCGTCGCCGTCGCGCAAAACTACGTCCCGAGGAGGCGTCGCCCCGGCCCGACTCCTTATTTTACGCGAGCGCGCGCGCCGTTAAATGGCCCGAGCTCGGAACCGCGCTGGGAGAGATCAACGGCACCGAACGATGTCGTATATATCAATTAACCCTTCGAGGCGTAAATTTGTTTTCCTCTGGGGCGCAGCGGTTCGTTCTCACGCTGCTGTAGGGTGGCTCTCTCTCTCCCTCTCTCCCCCTCCCCTCTCTCTCTCTCTCTCTCTCTCTCTCTCTCTCTCTCTCTCTCTCTTTCTCACTCGCTCTTTCTCTCTATTGTCTTTTAAACCTAACTGCGTTATCTTTCCCGCCGTAGATTCTGACAGAGGATTCGAGAATAATGGCGAATGTTTCAATGTTGCGGCATCGGCTCAGTCGTGATATTTTGTATGAAAAGTAACGCAAAAGGAATCTCTTTCCCTTCTTCTTCTTTCTTTTATTCTCTCTTTCTCTTTTTCATGTTTTATCGCCTCCTGAAAGCGCGTCAATAAAGATTAAGGACGCATCATCCGTACGTGTCCCTGCACACGGAGAGAATATCGTAGTTTCTTTTCATATAAATTCTTCCCAAGAGTTTGTTATATTTTCAGTGGTCCAGAAAAAGACTGTTAGTGAGATCCATCTTACTAAGGAACATAATAAATTTCGCTAGAAATATAGCAAATTTTTTAACAAGTTTCACAGTTTTTGAAATATAAGTAGCACATATGAGATGAAAGAATAACTAATTATGACAGAATGTCGATTTATTCCTCAGTTACAAAATTCTATAGCATTTTTACTATAGCATTCTCTCCGTGCAAAGAGTCACTGCAAATTGAAGGCACGCTGTTTTCTACATAAAAACGTATGGTACATACGTATACAAATGGTACGTACGATACAATTGAATAACAACATATTTTTATTCTAAAACAGCATATTTTACGTATTAATGTTCACACTGTTAAGCCCATTCTACAATTGCGTAAATGTAATCGTGAACGTAAGAGTCAATCCGAATGTTTTATTCACTGATTGCTTTATTCTGATTAGTTGTCGTAAACACAACCACTTACGAATCAAGCTTACGCAATTATAGAATAGGCTTTAGAGACGGCATTAATGCGTCATTAAAACGTCACTTGACGTTATCATGTTTGTTGAGCTTGCACTTTAAAGTGAGATAACTTTTGATCCAGAATCAATCTCTCTCTGAATCAATGTTACATTCTTCAAAATTGTTTTTATATATAATACAAGTTAATCTCTTTTCTCAAAAATTTTTTTCAAAACTTCATTATTTTTATGATATGGGCAATAAATACTTAAGAAAACGGTACATTCAGTATGATGGACGGGTCCTGTGCGAGGAGTTTTAAAGTCACAATTTCACTCCCCGGTGCGAGAGTATCGGCTTATCGTTTAAATTACCGGTCTTAATAGAGGCGCCGCGGTTACCTTTCTCGAGAGATATTTCCGTTCTACATTGAGCGGTTGCGAAATTTTTCATAAACCACAGTGACACGCGCAAACATCGCGATTCTCTCGTAATTCAATCGAGTTCATGATGGGCGAAAATACAAAGTGTTTATTGTTATCCCCGCCGCGGCGAAGCTCTTGAAAGTTGAACGAAGTGCAGAATGCGTCATTCAAAAGGTGCCGTGTTCGCAGGATTAAGTTGGACTTTCTGGATGAAGCATCCCGTTGGAAAGTGGCACAGATAGCCGGACGGTTCCGGACTCGAGAGTTCATGAATCAGGTATCGCGGAAACGAAGCAAAGGTAAAAGTAATAATGACGATGGCGGGTAAAATCCGAGAAACGTGCGCCGTGTGAATCACCGTGCGTACAGTGTGCCCTGGATTCTCGAGCGGGTTTTCCGAATTGCGTTATAGAATCAATAACGCGCAATAATTCTTCAATAATTCATAATTCTTCGCGGTCAACTTGGTCACTGAGTCAAGGGACAATATTTTTAAATCAAGAATTCTACGGTTTCCTACATGTGAGGGGAAAATATCTAAGAAATAAAAGATATTTATTTATTTGGATATATTTATTCATATTTCACTTATGTTAATATAAAATATTCATTAACAAATAAGAAAATATACATATTCTCAAAATCTTAACTTTTCACGAAAGCAATTGTTTGTTCTATTAAAATGAAGGAATTTACATTTAAGTAAATATTTAAATAAATATGTTGTTAGTATTTGCTAAAAATTAATATTTTTATTAATACAATACTTAAAAATTTTTATTAGTTTTTTATATTAATAAAAATTTTTATTAATATAATATTTAAAAATTAATATAATACTTAAATATTTTTTATTAATATAATATAATGTAATACTTTTTTCTCTCAATGTGCATGAGAAATTCCGAAATCGCTTGAGAAATCAATTGGGAAATATTATAATATTCTATCGATATTGATAGAATGCTTGATGATCGAGACAATTTCTTTTGCACAGTTCATCCCCGTAAGGATGATCGCAGTTTATCACGCGTTTAAATAGCGCGTTCTTGAACCCAGGTTTCCTCGAAGAAGACACATCGTCATAGCCAAGAATTGGACGAGGGTAAAATTCCCCACGACGATGTAGCACCGAGCAATTAATTAACTCGTCTATTAATTATTACCGTGAGGCAAGAGCCGCGGGATAGAATCAAAGGAGCACGATGCTGAATGGAATCTTTATGAGTGCGAAGAGGTACGAGGAGGAATCAGATCTTGTGGGTACTGCAGCGCTCCTTGACTTAATATGATTGAAATTTCAATTACTCCTTTAATCCATTTTACACTGTCATCTGATCTGATTGCTTTCGGACGCAACAATTAAATTCGAACCTAATTAGCCGGATTATCCTCGTCTCGCTCTCTTTTGCTCTTTTTCCTTCTTACAAAACAAGAACATCTGTTTTAACAGAACTCGCCTTTCAATATACATTAAATTAAAAAATCATTTTAGTACCTTTATAGCCGGTGGTATCTTTTCACTTGATAACAACTAGCCGGTGGTATCTTTTCACTTGATAACAACTTGCCCTAGAAATAACACTAGAAAGAAAAGAGGAAGAAGAAGAAGCTAGTGAATAGTTTGAAGAGCCGCGAAGGGACGCGATTCACTGGACGAGCGCGGTGCATTCGCCGCGAATGCAACCAGCGACGCAGCGTGCACGCCGGCCGAGTGCGCCTACGGAGTCATCCGTAGTGCAGGAAACAGGAAATCCTGAGCTCGGTGAAACCGAGCAGAAACGTCGGGAGCGCACAGAGCCTCCACTGTCTAGGAATTCTCGGTCGATGGAATGAGATGAGACGGCGGCGGCGGCGATGACCAACCGCCGCGACCAGTCGCTTCTTCGCGAAGAGGGATGCAAATGAGGGACTCGCCTCGTGTGTATTTACATGCCTACCCACGTCTCTTCTAAATAGCGTGTCGTGAGCATAGCTCGGCGAACGCCGCGCGTCCCTTTTTATCAACGCCGCGCGTCGCCATTAATTACGGACACGATCGGAATAAGAGCACCCGGCGGGGTGCACGAGCGGATATTTAGAGAAAAGTGCACAGCGAAGCTGAAATATAACACGAAGAAATATGAGTGTGAATTCCTCTAGCGAGGAGTTGAATTTCCCTTGGCAGAAATATAAGGATATAAATGGTTTAATTGGAAGTAGTCATGGCAGCACGAATATCTTGTAAATAACAATGAGTAAATGCAAAATCACGGCTATAAGACAAAAATATCGATGTCTGACACACGCCTAATCCTAGTCATTCTTCTTGTATTGGTTTATAAATACAAATATTTAAATTTCTAATCTAAGATATACACTGAGTAAAAAATATTTGAAATCTTATTTGTGGTATATAAAGTTTATTTCTGTGAAATAAACTTTTATCCCACAAATAAATTTTTAAGTATTTTTCTCTCAGAGTATACTGAGGGAAAAAACATTGAAGAAATAAAAAATATTTACCTGGCGAGTGTTATATATTAACACATTTACTTATAATAATATACATATTTTTCAAATGAGAAAATATGCACTTTTTTTTAAAACCATTGCTTTCCATATAATTTTTCGTAAAAAAATGAAAACTATTAAAATGAATAAAATGAAATAAATGAGAAGCAATGGTTTTAAGATGAAAACTAATTGTTTACTCTATTTAAATAAAAGAAATTAGGTTTAAGTAAATATGTTATTAGTAACCATCTAATAAACCATGTTTCCTTTTGTAGATATTTTTTCTCAGCGTACATATATTGAATATATGCATATATTCTATTTAAAGACCAAAACAATAACAATAACAATGTTCAAGATTAGGTACGCGTTGAGTTATTGATGCTTTTAGCTTAATAAAGCTTTGCTAAAAAAAACGAGGCGATATCCAGCCGTATTTTCCGGAAGAAGGAAAACTGCATTTCAGTCTATCGTTGGTTCAGAAAGCACGATAGGCATAACACGGTGACATACACAACTCGTGCTTGGGCTCCGGCGTTAATCGGCCAGATTATATCACCTCGTTGTGAAAATTATGCGCGCAGGTTTATCCCGCGAACGCGACTCCGCTTTGCGTAACGTAAAGCGCGTGACCGAATCAAGAGAGGGGCGAGAAAGCAAAGAGCAGCGCGCATACGGCGCGCAGCCGTATCTCGCTGCGATTGCAGCGGGCACAAATCGCGATCGCTAATCACGAAGCAGCTGGCCGGCTCTGCGGCGCTCATTAAAGGTCGATCGATAACGCGAAACTGCGAGAGTCGCAAAGCACCGTTGCGCAACGTTTCTATAATGGGTGCCCCGAGGATATATTTATCAAACTTTCGGCTCGCACACGAGACCGCCGGCGGATGCAATGTTGATCAGCGTTTACTGCAATTACCTGCAACTTCGCTCACGTATATCACGGATCGGACTTCTCTTCGGAGAAAGGCAGCCGCTCGTACTGATGCAGAATTAACATTAATATCCGAATTATTATTCTAAAGAGGATCTTTTCAGCAAAATATAATTTTCATTTCTAAGAGGATCGGAGAAATTCTCCCCTCGCACACTTCTCGAAAAAGAGCACAGAGAGCAACAGTTTCTTCGTCTCAGCCCCTCTTTGTATCTCTCCCTTTATCCGCTCTTCTCCTCTCATCTGCCGCGGGTGCCCTAAACGACAATTAAACTTTCATAACCTGTCCATTAGCGCGAATTAACGCGGTGCACTAACTCATCTGAATTCCGCTGATGCAACGCACTTAATTTACGTGCGAGCGTCGACCGCCCGCGCGCGCTCAGCACGGTGTGTATGTGCGTGTGTGTGCGTGTGTGTATGTGGGCGGGGGTGTGTTTGCCCTCCTTTCCCCCGAGGATGCGTTCGCGCGAGCAAAACGGCAACGCGTGGGGGCGATCGCAAGGGACAGAGAGCCCGAGTCGGATTGAGTGGGTGCAAGGGAGAAAGAGAGAAAAGAGGAAGGGAGACAGGAGCGAACGACAGAGGGACATTTAGAGACTGATGGCACAAACCTTTTAGGCAAACTAATGCATTGAACCTGTAACATCACAGAGGCTACTCCAACAGCTCGATCTGTCCCCTCCCGTGCCCGCGACGCCCGCAATGTCCGTATACACGCGTGTACGTGCCAGCGGCTTCATTATGGGAAATGTATCGAGTCGCACGGAGGTATCTCTGTGCACGGGAATATCCGGCGACGCGTGTACCTGATGATAATCAACGAGCATCGAGCTTTTTTTTTCTTTGACGAGACCGGCGGGATCTTATCGCGTATGAAAATTTACGCCTTGACAATGACAGCCCGCGTTTGTCTTACTCGAGCAATTGTAAAATTATGGAGAAATACATTCCTTATGCCTTTTCGTCTTCTTTTCTTAAACCCAAGCAACGAGAAGTGAATGAAATTGTTATAATTAAATTAATTCTCCACGTACAATATCTGTTTTTAGAACACATAATCTGGACCTGCCGGACCCAAACGATTTTGAATCACCATAACTAAGTTAAAAATCAATATTTTGGATATATTTTTTCAAAGATATAAAAATGTTTCGCGCAGATAATATAGTAGCGTGATAAAATCAAAATTTACAGATTTACGTTATTCGGAAATTGTTTTAAGAATTCTTTACGAAAGTTGATGAAAGATTGAATATTTGTTCGGATCCCACAGAGAAGTGTCGATGAAGCTTTTATTATATCGAACATGTTCTAGTGCAATTGAATCGTGAGAACAGAGATTACTTAATTGGACTCACACCGAGATATCTATATCGCGGTATGCAAACGTTAAAGTGCCAAGCGATATTTTCTGTTTGTCTCGTCGACTCTCGTCGACTCTCCAGTTAATAGCTCCAGTTGATAGACTATAATGTAGAAACACACATGCTGTATTCTGCACGGAAAAATTAATTTTTCAGTTTGTATAATTAAATATGGGCACTAGATAAAAGACTCACTGACGAGAAATGATATCTATCTGTTATCATGATCGAAAATATTCGTCTAAATGTTCAATTCGGTTGAGGTGAGATGAGTTTGGCTGAGTAGAAATCTCTCCTGCAAAGATCTTTCTGTTCTCACAGTCGTGCTCGCAATGTTTCGTCTGGTTCCCAGGTAACGACAGAAAATTCAGCTACACTAGCAGAGTTGTTTTTTCCGTGTGCTATTTAGATTTCGCGAGTTTCGATACGTGGCGTACGTAGGCATTATTTATTTATTTTCTTTTAACTTGGTGTTTCTATATTTTCTACGGGGGTATTCTCTCTCTCTCTGTCCCTCCCTCCCTCTCTCTCCCCTTCTCCGAACACAAGTGGAAACGCATGTGTGCCGGCGGGATTCATTATGGCAAATGTACCGAGAGTTCAACCCCGTATGCGAGCGCACTTATGCACGCTTGCATACTGATACGCGGGAATGCGCGCGTGCAATTACCTACGAGCCTGCCGCCCCCACCATGCCACCACCACCCCGTCCCGTCGCCCACTCCCTCCTACGCTCGAACTGTGCACCGGGAGAGTGTACACATAATTACCAGTGGGAAGGCGCGATTATTAATTTAGGTATTACTCCACAGACCTATATGCCGCGGCACGTTCCTTCAGCGGGACATTCCGTGCCGAGGTGAAGGTTTCCGTTTCCTCGACTCGTTGACTTTGGAAAGGGGAAAAAAGGCGCAAAGAGAATTGGCTCAATAGCGTTATTCAATTCGCAATTGGAGAATTGTTCAACAGACCAGGCAAATCTCGCACTTTCTATGCGTTTCAACGCTGATGCTGAGTTAAATTGCAGTAACCGCGAGTGAAGTGATCACATAAATCGAAATTTTGATCCTACTTTCGACTTCAATATTCCTTTTAATTTCTCTGAGTTTACTTTGACACTCTGAACTTAGCCTTACTTAGCCTATTTTTATATTTCGAGGCTCACATCAACCTCTTGATTCTATTTAACCTCTTTTACCTACTAGTTTTGCCGAAAGATCCTCTTTAGAACCTACAATTGGAATTTCGTGCATTTTTTGCCATTTAGACAAGTAAGACTTCAGTTTCCATATGTATTAAAAATATATTGATATTTTAGAATGTATATAGATGTTAGAAAATTTAGATCGAAAGTAGAACTAAAATTTCGACTAGGAGTGTACCTTGTGAGAAAAATTAAAATCTTTTTAATACATCGTCTGGTTTATGCTACATCGCCGTATACATAACGTCGACAGTACGAATGATTTTTTTCATTGAGAATAATCGTGACAGCGGTGAAGTTCTATCGTTCCCGATAGAATAACAGAAAATAATGGATATCACTTCTATCGCTTTTCCTGAAGACATCTGTCCAACGCAAGTGATCATGTGCACACGAAAATCAAACTTTCAGTTCATGTGACTCAAGGAGGACTTGACTAAAATTCCGTAACGAGAAATGGTATATATATATCTCTATTACATCGTAACCGATAACATTCATCTGAGCATTCAGCTGCTTCGATCCCAGTTAAGATAACTGAGAGCATTGAAGCAATTAATTTGGTAGAAAATCTTCTACAGAAATCTTTCTATTCTCCGAACCGAATTTCCCTATGGTCCCTACAGAAAATTCAGTTATACTAACGGAGCTGTTTTGTTCGCGTGCACGGAAAAAACCTCAATTCGTAAAACCTTTTACGGTCATTTTTTCGAAATTTTTTTGTAGGAAAGAATGTATTTTTTGTAAGAAAATATATATTTTTTTTATTGTATCTTATAACGGATGCTGAAATGCGTCTAAGTTATGATCGTGATAAGATTTTGAATGGTATTCCAAGAATATTAGGATTGTTAAATCTTAGGACAATATTAAGACTCAAAAAAAATATCGCAAAAAATTTTCCTTCCATGGTATTCTTCCTTCGGAACTATTCAAACTGTACTGTAAACATTTCTCGTATCATCAAAACTGATATTTAATATATCAAAAATAATATAAATTAATAATATAAATATAATATAAATGATAAAAAATATATAAATTAGGTGTTCTTTTTATGTTGGAATATCTGTATATCATATAATTCAATGTGAAAAATTAAGATCTAACTCTGAATAAAAATCTGAATATTTCACATAAGACATATTTCACATGAGACAAGTTTCAAGTAATAAGAGCTTAAGTACGAAGGATGAAAATTCAGCGACGCGGAATGATATCTCTGTTTCACCGTAACAGAAAATATGAATAATTTATATGAATATTCAGCTGTAAAAGGTAAAAGTCATGTCCGGGTATATACCTAATCCAGGAGACTTTTATTGTTTTGATCTTAAAATATAAATTAAATAAAATTTAAATTTTAACATAAAATATACATATAAATATTCAGTATATACGTATTCTATGTTCTGAAAGATTAATCGTACTTAAAGACTAAGATAATAAGAATGTTCAGGATTAGGCACGTTTCGGGAATTGGTACTTTTACATTATTAAAACTTAGTTGCAATAATTAAAAATAAATATAACTGAGCAGAAACTCTTCCCACATCTTACTGTGGAAACCTTGCTGTTCTAAGTTTTTCATCTGACCCCTATTTTTACCGAGCGATGGAAAATTCAGTTACTCTAATGGAATCGTTTTTTCTGCGTAACGTCGCGTGAAGTGAGATAGGACAATAGCGACAACGACGATGACGACGGAGAACGATTCCGGCGGACCTCCCGGTCGTAATGGGTGACCTCCGCAATTTTCAGAGACCCGAATTATCGCGAGATGATCACAATCGGCGCATCGATTTATGCTTCCGGCGCCGCCGTGCCGTCTCCGTGGGCGCGCGCGCGCGCGACTCCATTTATTATTCTATTAAATTCGTAGTTTCCCGTCGGGGGGTCCCCACCCTTGCCTACAGCTATCTCTCACTCACGACTTAATGCGATATTCATACTGAGGCGAGCGAATGGACCGGCTGGGATCCGCCGCATACGCCGTGTCGTAATTAAGTCGGACACCGCGGGATCCTCCCGCGCGCTTTTTCTTATCTCCGCCCGGGGCGGCGGGCCGCTTTATCTGTTTTATCTGCGATTCTAGTTGCAACAAAGTTGCAACTGTAATATCCGCCGACCATCGATCTTTCTTACTGCTCATTGCTGCTGTTGCTGCGACTGCCGTCGCTGCCGCTGCTGCACGGTGCGTCGGCACCTGTAATTATTTTAATAGTCGTTCGAACGATGACAGCGCGCACTACTGTAATTACCGTGCCGGTAGGATTGCGTTAACTTAATATATAACAAATGGGTAGCACGCGTTACCTAGAGCGATAAGTAACGGCGCCAGACGCGAAAGGGCAGGGCCGGCTGCGCGTGACTCGAGGAATGAAACGAGAGCGCTCCACCCACGCGAAAATCATTCGATACCGAGACGAAACGATATCGTTTCGTCATATTATCGATTTCGGCAATTTATTGGTCGTCAGTGTAATGAGAGAGAGAGAGAGAGAGAGAGAGAGAGATTTTGCGCGCAAATGAATTGACGGAATCATTCGTGAGAAATGAGAGCGTGTTTAAAGCGGTCGAAGTGAATATCCGTTTTATCCAACTTCGCGGTAAGCAGCTAACCCTGGAAGAAAGGTCACACCCGTTACATTTTACCGCATGTAAATGCAGACCCGTTCTTTGACATTCTCAGGACATCTGTGAGTGCGAGATATCTCGTGGAAATCTTGCGCTATATTTTATAAAATATATATCTCATAAGATCAAATCTCATATAGTTCAAGGATTACATTAAACGTTTAAAATATGTGCGTTATCGACGATCAGAAGTTGCAGAAGTAGTATAAGATTTGCGCGTTGCATTATATGTATGTAAATTTGTAACTCATTACGCTCCGCGATTGTGCTACGTGTATGTGTGTGTGTGTGTGCTCGTGTCGAAAGTTCGAGACTGTATTCGTATATCGCGAGACCGATGGTGTTCCTTCATCCTTCATCTTTCACCTTTTGATTTTCCGCGCGAGGCACTCTGTTGTCAAATCGTTGGGTACTCTGACAACCCTGAGTCACGACAGCACCTGATTTCAGATGTGAAAGGATATCGTAGCCAATGCCGAGTATACATAATCTCTAACCTCTCACAGATTTCTCGCGGATTTACGCTCCGAAAATGCCATCTGAAAGGAGGATTCGCTCCTCGTGCACTGTTATAAGCGCGAGTGAGAGTGTATAACGTAATGTTAAATAGAATGAAACGGTTTAACTCAAAATTTTCTGACGAGTACTTGATTTTCAAGCTAGTGCATACTTGACAATGAAATTGATTAGCTTATACTTGACAATAGAACGACTTAATACATATTTGAACCATTTTTCTTAATTTTAAATGGAAAGTTTGATCATTTTTATCGAAGATGACTATATATATATATATATATATATATATATATACCCTCGATAACAATTATCAAACTTCCCGTAGAAATTTAAAAAACAATTGTTTAAGTATATGTTGGCCCGAGTTTTATGCTTGATAAATGCTGTAAGTTTCCAAATAATAATCCTAACTCACATATATATACATATACATATATATACTCTGTGTGTAAAATAAATAGCTTACCTTTTAGCAAAATGAGTAAACAGCTGATTTCGAGGACAAAGCCTGTCCTACCACTTCTTATGCGCTCATTCGTTTATACATTTTAATTAATTACGTAATAAATATTGAAAAAATTTTAAAATGGTTATATATATATATATATATATATATATATATAACTGATCGAGCAACCGCCGTGTATGGGTAGAACGGGTCAAAATAATCATAAAAGTTACATACCATTTTGAAACTTTTTCAATATTTATTACGTAATTAATTAAAATGTATAAACGAATGAGCGCACGAGAAACGGTAGGACAGGCTCTGTCCTCGAAATCAGCTGTTTACTCATCGTTGCTAAAAGGTAAGCTATTTATTTTACACACAGAGTATATATATGTATATATATATATATACAGGGTGACCCATTTTAACTTAGGCAGCCAAATAACTCGAAAAATAAGCACACTACGAAAAAATGTTTAGAATCAAAATTTCGTCA
>NW_022639692.1:229405-236276 GCF_010583005.1 Odontomachus brunneus
TATATATATATATATATATATATATATATATATATATATATATGTGTGAGTTAGGATTATCATTTGGAAACTTACAGCATTTGTCAAGCATAAAACTCGGGCCAACATATACTTAAACAATTGTTTCTTAAATTTCTACGGGAAGTTTGATAATTGTTCGAGGGTGTTTACGAGTTAGAGAGGATTATCATGTAAAAGCTTACAATATTTGTCATGCATTAACGATATTTGTTGAGTTAGATATTTATGATATCTATCCGGATACGTGTTCAGATCCGGGACGAACTATCGGGAAATAAATCGAGGTTTCAAGATAACTATTTCATGAACTTAGATTGTGCGGCACATTACAGCGCGAGAAGTCACGTTGTTCTCGTCGACGACTGCAGCAGAAGCTGCAGCTGCAGTACCGTCCAGAAAACAAACACGCGTGTACAGCACGCTGAAAGGGCGACAGCTTGAGAGCTGCGGCGGGGGCGGCGGCGTCCGTTGCACGCTGATAACACAATTAGCTTGTCTCGTCATGCGCGACCCCCGATAAGGGCCCCCTGCCGCGTCCTCGCCATCCTCTCCGCAGCCCTTATCCTCCTTCTTCGCCCACATTGCGCGGCGTCGTGCAAGCGGCAGGATTGCCGGCGGATCGGCCGCGTCAGGCAGGATCAAGCGGGACAAGAAGATCCCCCCGGGACCACGCGGCGTTTCAGGGACGCGCGATAAGGGCGCCGGCTTAACCCTCTCGGACGCGAAGAGCTCCCCCTCTGTTCCCCCGCGACGTTAATACCTTCCGGCAGGTTTTCCTCGGTTGATTTATTCCGGAGGGGCCGCGGAGTTCGCGGCGCCGCATGATACACACGCGCATAGACGGATTTATTATAGAGAGGGCTACGGCGACGCGTGTCCCGAACGGAGTAGCTTGTAAATGTCCAGATATGCAAAAAAAAAAGAAAGAGAAGGATGGCGCGTTTCGAACGCCGCCATTGCGCCCTGCACACACCACCTGAGCACCGATCCTGTAATTGTTTTTCCTCCCTCGCTAATCTGCGCACGCTTTATTCGAGAAAAACGTGCAGTCTCGTCTTTACCATTATTACTAAATATAGTTCGGTAGAAAAGGGCCGTCCTTCCAAATGCTCCCAAATGAACATCTAAAAAGTTCTCTTTGGCATAATTTAAAATTAACTGAGATAATGTTTAAGTGATACGAACGCGTACTTGAGCTCAAGTATTTATGTTTCTATATTCTTGATAACAGTGATATGTGTGTGTGTGTGTGTGTGTGTGTGTAACTTGGATCGTATATATTAACGTAAATATTTATCTTTCATAGTCGTTATTTAAATGTTTTGCCTTTCTAAATAAATGGGCTTACCATGTACTGAAAATAGATATTTTACAAAGATTAGCAAAGACCCTTACATTGAGAACAGAATGTTTGTAACTCAGTAAGAGAATGTTTGTAACTCTACGCAAAGTTGCTAGACATATACTCGTTTTGCAGAAAAGTCTGCATGAAAAAATTGAAATAGATTCAAATAACACATTTCATAAATTAAGTAATAGAAAAACAATTATCAGTAATACAAAGTTATCTCTTTTATACTCGGTTTTTTATAAGATCTGTTTATTATAAAATCTATTTGTTATACTTGTTTTTATACGTTCAGTATCAACAAGATTTCGCTCTTCATCTCGCCCCAAAAACCTGAGCTAATCTACCTTATATCACTGCTACAAGCATTATTTTAACGTTATTATCTCAGTTAATTTTTAATTGCGGAAAAAATCATTTCATATGTTTATTTGGGAGTATTTGAAATTGTTTCAACGAATTTTTGGAGAAACAGAGAGTGTGCCTTTTTGAAACTGCAGTCTCATTACTCACGTGGTCGCCTGGAATTCCAGAAAATTCGAATCCGCGAATCTCTCGTTTTTATTTTCATAAAATTCGACTTTGTAACATTTTTCGTTTTTCTACACGTTTCTACTTCACTTTACACGTTTCTATTGTTTTTATTCTACACATAAGCGTGTTGTAAAGTGGAGGTCCTCTGTAAGAAAAAAGGCACGTGCAGCGGTGAATTCTCGGGGGTGTTCACAGGGGTGAAAGGATGGTCACCGTGGCACGTGATATTTTACCACGCGATTGTTTCACCCGCGCCAATATTAAAAGAAAAGAATTATTTTTATATTGAGGCCTTTTATGGATTTCCGCTTCCGACAGGAAACCACCAATGCCGGGTCCACGTGTCAGATCTCCGCATCGCACGTGCACGAGCCGGTGATGCGTCCTTTAAAGGGTCACGATGCTGACCCTTTTCGCGGGAATATTCGTGTTTATGGGGATGGAGGGTGGACCCTTCGAGAGGGAGACACTTTGATGAATCGTACACACCGGATCGTAAACGGCACCGAAACGGCAGGGAGCGCTGGGGAAAATCCGTTGATCTGCGCTTTCAACAAATCTAATGTCATGCTTTCACTTGCAGCAATGCGTTGCTCTGTTTCGTCATCCGGCATAACGATTGCGACTCGACATTAACCTCGCGCTTAATTTCCATTTTATAGATCTTCTGCCGCACTCCACGCTCGTTTCCCATCACCATAGCTCGAGGAGGAAAGGGACCTTTTCATCGAGAAACATCCCGTTTCGCCGGGCTGACTATAGCGGCTTCGTCGGAGAGAACTCGGGAAAAGCACGGAATTCGAAAAAAAGAAGGGAGACCAACGGGTGGCTGGAGAGCGTACACCGGCTCGTAGGGGGTGGTACATGGTGCGGTAATAGCATAAATCCGTGGACTGTGTAGTCGGTTCCCGATGGCCGCGAGGAGAGGGGAGGGACAGGCCGGAGGCAGGCCGACTGTTGGAAGAAACGACAGTCGCCACTCGACGCCTGCACTGAACGGAAGGCAGCTCCACGCAAACGCGACACTCGGCATTTTCGAAAGCTCCTCGACCGTGTGTGTTTTCATCGAGGAGGATAATCTCTTGGCGACATATCAATCGCGAGTACCTCGCGCTGTACACACACACACACGCGCGCGTGCATTTGCCCGAAGGAAAAGAAAGAGAGGAGAGAAGATCGCTGCTTTGCGAATTTCTCTTTTTGCAAACAGCGTGAAACCATGAAACGTCGCGGGCTCGTGCTGGATCCTGTGTGAACGTCCCGAGGAGTGAGAGAGGAGAACAACGAAGAGCGCGAGAATCGATCGAGGGATCGTGATCGATCGATCAGCGGAAGCGCCTCTTCCGGTCGGCGCGAATTTCAACGGATTGCGCCGAGCGATTGTGCCGCGCGATCGCTCTCGCGAAGAGGAGATCGAAGGGATTCTCTTTCTCTCACTCTCGTGTTCGCCGTACTGGTGTCTCGCTCGGAGTCGGAGCAGCGACTCGCGCGCGACTCGTGAAAGTGCACGACGGTGTGGCGTCGGCCACGAGGACACGCCGATCGGCAACGACGCCGATCTGTCAGTCGAACAGGTGCGAGCCGCGACGCGGCGAAAACAGTCCGGAGGGAAGAGAAGAGAAGAGGGGTACGCGACTCGCACAGTGTGAGCGAACGCTCTTGTTGTTCCGTCGAATGTTGACTCTAGACGAGGAGAGGTGTGTGTGCGCGAGCGAGATACGTCGTGCACATAAATACACTGAAATGTAAACGAAAATTGAGCGAGTCGACTGGACAGTCGTACAGTCGTGCAATTGAGAGACAGAAGTAATCGGGAGCGCGCGCGCGCGCGCGAGAGCAGATCGTCGCTCGTTTGACAGGCTGAGGAGAGAAAGTGACGTTTGTTCGACGATTCGAGTGAGACCGTGAAGACACAGAAGAGAGACGGCGGCGCGAGACTGATCCCAGCGACACGTGACCACTGACCAAAAGCGTGTGCAACCGTGAAGGAAGACTCTGTGCGCGAGTGTGACACATTTGAGCGCTTCCTCGCTGCGCCTCGTTCTTCTTCGGTTATTCCGTGAGAAAGTGCGGGACCGGCAGGAGTCGCAGGAGCAGGAACACGCGGTGCGTGATTATTCATTGACGAGTTGGCGGGAGGACCAGGGAGCAGAGGAACGTGAGACGACAAGACCGAGGGGCAAGGGGGAGAGGCCAGCGTAAACACGCGCACGCGGGAAGAGACGCGATAAATTGATACTGTTTTATCGGATATCAGCGAGAGAACGAGACAGAGGAGGACACAAGAGGCCAGATAGAACGAGGGAGAGGGAGCAACGGGCCTTGCTTCCCGGGTGACCCGAACGTGTGGTAAGTGCGTTGCTTCGTTTATATACACAGATGTAAACACAACGGCGGAAACGCGCCGCCGGCGCTCCGCCGAAATCGATTCTCCCGATTGGTTCCCGCGGATATCGCGAATGTCACGTATCTTACCGTGCGAAATTGCGTACTGTGAGACAGAGCCGGTAGCTTGAATTTTTTGCGGGAATAACGAAAACTTCGCGTGTTGAAGTGCTCCTTGTCGAACACGAGGCTGATGATAAAAGATTTTATCTTATTAATTCATTTTATTTCATTTATTTATTCCTTGACAATATCACAGATTAATTCTATATTCCTCTCGAAACTAATCTGCAATCATTACACTGAAAAAACGTAAAGAAATAAAAAAATATTTATATTCTGTGGATACTGATATTTATTTGAATCTAAATTCTTTTATTTAAATAGAATAAACGATTGCTTCCATGAAAAAAAACTAAAGAATCTAAGGAAATATGTATTTTCTTATCTGAAAAATGTGTTTTATATTATACTGAGAAAAAAAATATTTAAAAATTTATTTTATTAGGACATAAAAATTACGTTACGCGAAAATGAATTTTATTTTACAAAAAACAAATTTTATATTCCACAAACGAACTTTTTCTCAGTGCAAGTAAATATGTCACTAATACCCACCGAATAAGTATTTTTTTTATTTCTTCAACATTTTTTCTTTCAGTGTGTTTATTAATGGCGTAATTTTATTTTATCGCATTTCTCCAAGCCCGAGCGGATTTCGCAATATACGCGTGCGCAAATTCCGAGCTCTACCGGCTGCTCCGAAATCTTGCTCGAATTCGTGTCGATTGTCGACTGTCGGCCTCGTTGGAGGAGGATTTCGATACGCACAGCGGAATTTCCGCAGTCACGCATAATCGCAACGAATTGGTATTATCGGCGAAGAACAGCTCATCCGAGTGACCGACTAATTAATCCACGCAGCGCGTGAGCGCACGTTTGATCGTTTGCTTGTAAACAAATGATGTGGAATCAAGTTGAACAAGCACGCTTGTTGATACACCGCGGCCGTTCTTTTGCGTAATTACTCACCTTCGCGATCGTCGCTCATTAATACGAGATACGCTTGCACTGCACTCAGCGTGCAGGAAGGTGCCGTGTAATTAAATTCCCTTGTATCCGAGAACAATTACGCTCGTTAACGGAGTGCACTTGGCGGTTCTCAATTACGACACGAAACGCAGATTTAACCCTTTAATGGCGAGAACTCACTTCTCGATCACGTAATACGCCGTGTCGGGGGAGGAGGGAAGAGAAAAAAAATGGAACTCGCGCGCGCGCGCTCTATATAAAACGCAATCTGTATTTGAGAGAAATAGATTTTGCCCGTAAACTGCACGATCGAAACGCGCTTTCGAACGGAGCATCGAATGCGCCGCGGTGAATGAGACACTATCGACAAGTCAATAACGCGAAACTTAACGCAAAACACGCGATGTATAGATCGACACTCGTCGGCCATTCGCGGAGTCGCAGCAGCGCGCCGTGAAATAAAACTACTTCGCACACGTTATTGTGCAACGAAAATTACTCCATTTAGCATACTCGTTACTCGCCATTGAACGCGAGGACGGGCAATTATTGACTTTTGTACCTTTCTCTTCGCGTCGAGCACATATATGTGTGTCACGCGATGAAATTCAACGCGGAACGAACTCTAGCGAGATCGTGAAAAATGCATTTGTCAAAGGTCATACTTAATGAGCGAGGGAACGGCTGGGCGCTGGTTAACGATCGCGAACGTCGACGGATATCGTCTGATCGGAACAACAACTTTTGGCCCGAGTCTAAGCTGCACAATGCGGCGTAATAGCTTTAACATTCACTAGGTCTAGTTACAATCGAATTTCTCAATTCGACGCGTAATATTTTCATGTATTTGTGCATGATGACTGTGTTGATTATTTGGAGGAAGCGACGACATTACTTCGAAGTATCTATAACTGCACAAATATATACATTCTGAGAGAAAAAGTAGTTAATCTCAACAAAAATTGTCCTTATTTTCCAACTATATCTTCTCGTTATTCTAACAAAAAATAGCACTCTAAGAAAAAAATTTGAAAATATATTTGCGACATATGTTTATTTCTGTGAAATGAATTTTATTTTTGTGAAATGAGATTTGTCTCTGTGAAATAAATTTTTATCGCGCAGATAAATGCAAGCATTATTATCATTAATACTATATAGTAACACTTAATACACGAAAGTAATATATAGTAACATTTAATACACGAAAATGTTTCTCTTGATTATAATTCTTTCACTATGTGAGTACAATCACAGATACTTTTTTTCACAGTGTACATTCGGAAAAGGTACATGAAAATTTATTTATAAGATATAAAGTTTATTTTTGCAAAATAAAATTTATTTCAGTGAAACACAAAATTTATTTCTGCAAAGTAAACTTTTATCCCACAAATAAATGTTTAAGTATTTTTTTTCAGTGTAGGCTTCTCATTACGTGCGGTTAAGAAATTCGACTGAAACTAGATTTAGTAAATGTAAAGTTGTGTGAACTGTTTTTCTTTTGTTATATTTATATATATATATATATATATATATATATATATATAT